>NW_026862196.1:0-73724 GCF_026571515.1 Ruditapes philippinarum | reverse complement strand
CTGGCGGGGGTTCGACCCCCGGGTTGATGTTTTGGGTAGTTTAGCGTGGAGGAAGGTAGTCTAGTACTGGTGTAACTCTCCAGGAAGGAGGGAAGGAAACTACCCCCCCTATATGACTAAATTTTTAAAAGGCGTAAAAGAAAACAAACAAACAGACTTTTTCTTTTATTATCATTATTATTTTAAAATTGTTTTTATTATCATCATTGTTATTATTCCATTATTATCCCCCCATTTCGAAAAAAAGGGGGATATTGCTTTGCACTTGCGGCCCGTCGTCCTAGACCAAATGGTTTTCCGGTGAAAAATAAAGAACCCTTAGGCTAGGAATTTTCAAATTTGGTATGGTGATTGGTCATGATCATTTAGATGCCCCCTATTTTTTTGTGGTCAAGGGGTAAAAAGGTCAAGGTCCATTGACCTTAACAAAAAGGGTTTTTCCCGATCAATAACTAAAAAACCTTTTGGGCCTAGGAATTCAAAATTTTTGGTATGGTGTTTGGGTCATGATCATAGTGCCCCCTATTGTTTTTGGGGGTAAAGGGGTCAAAGGCAAGGTCACATTGACCTTGTAAGGAAAAAACGGTTTCCGATAAATAACTAAAGAACTTTAAGGGCCTAGGACTTCAAATTGGTATGGTGATTGGTCATGATCATAGATGCCCCCTTTTTATTTTGGGTCAAGGGTCAAAGGTAAAGGTCACATTGACCTGTAAGAAAAAAACGGTTTCCCGATCAAAACAAAAGAATTTATGGGCCAGGAATTCAAATTTGGGTAGGGTTTGGTTATGACCGGGAATGACCCTTTTTATTTTGGGGTTAAGGGGGTAAAAAGGTCAAGGTCAATTGCCCTTTTGGGGAAAAAAGGGTTTTTCGATCAAAAACAAAAGAACCCTTGGCCTGGGGACTTCAAACTTGATATGGTGATAGGCATAAATCAGAGATGCCCCCTATTTTTTGGGTCAAGGGGTAAAGGGGTCAAGGGTCCATTGACCCCTTAGGTAAAAACGGTTTCGACAATAACAAAAGAACCCTTGGGGCCTAGGAACTTCAAATTTGGGGTATGGTGATTGGTCATGACAGCAGATGACCCTATTGACTTGGGGTTGGGGGTAAAAGGGCAAGGTCCATTGACCTTGTGGTAAAAATGCTTTCCAATCAAAAACTTAAGAACCCTTGGGCCTAGGAACTTAAAAACTTGGTTGGGTGATTGGTCATGACCAGCAGATGACCTTTTGTTTTTTTGGGGTAAAGGGGGTCAAAGGTAAAGGTCACATTGCCCCTTTAGGTAAAAAGGTTTCCGATAAATAACAAAAAAACCCCTTGGGCCTGGGGACTTAAAACTTGATATGGTGTGTCATATCAGTAGATGCCCCCTATTGATTTTGGGGTGGGTCAAAGGTCAAGGGTCGCATTGACCTTTTAGGTAAAAAGGGTTTTCCGATCAATAACTAAAAACCCTTGGGCCTGGAATTCAAACTTGGTTGGTGTTTGGTCATGCCCAGCAGATCCCCCCAATTGTATTGGGGTTAGGGTAAAGGGGCAAGGTCACATTGACCTTGTAGGTAAAATCTTCCAAAAACAAAAAATTTAAAAAACCCTTTTGGGCCTAGGAACTTCAAATTTGGGTATGGTGTTTGGTCATGACCAGCAGATGACCTTTTGTTTTGGGGTAAAGGGGGGTAAAAGGTAAAGGGTCAATTGACCTTGTGGGAAAAAAACGATTTCCGATAAATTAATTAAAAAAGGCCTAGGCCTGGAACTTCAAACTTTGTATGGTGATTGTTGTGACCAGCGATGCCCCCTTTTGGGTTTTTTTGGGTCAAGGGGTAAAAGGGTAAGGTCACTTTGACCTTTAGGTAAAAAAAGGGTTTCCATCAATTAATAAAAACGTTTTAGCCAGGAATTTTAAAACTTGGCTTTGGTGATTTGTCATGACCAGAAATTTCCCCCTATTGTTTTTTGGTAAAGGGCAAAAGGTCAAGGTCAATTGACATTGTAAGTAAAAACGGTTTCTGATCAATTAAAGAACGCTTGGCAAGGGAACTTCAAACTTGGGTTTGGTTTGGTCTGAGCAGCAGATGACCCCTATTGATTTTGGGGAAAGGTCAAGGTCACATTGACCATGTAGTTAAAAGGTTTTCCATCAAAACAAAAAACCCCTTGGGCCTAGGAATTTCAAACTTGGTATAGTGTTTTGGTCATGCCAGCAGATGACCATTGTTTTTGGGGTAAGTGGTAAAAGGGTAAAGGTCACTTGAACCTTTGTGGGAAAAAAACGGTTTCTGATCAATTAACTAAAAAGCTTAGGCCAGGAACTTCAAATTTTGTATGATGTTGGTGGGCCAGCAGATCCCCCTTTGGTTTTGGGTCAAGGGGTAAAAGGGTTAAAGGTCATGACCATAGTTTACTTGAAAACCCCTTTTATTAATTTTTGATACGGGTCAAAAGTCATGCATAAAATTATCAATACAAATTTGGGCTGCTGATAGGGGATCTTTTTCAAACATACTTGTTATTATTTTTAATTTATTATTTTTAATTACTATCTTAATTATATATTTTTTTTTTGTAATAAAAAAATTTGTTGTACTCCAAAATTTGTATTTTACCATATGTTTAAGTACGCGAAAAATTATCGTTTGATAGTAAAAAACGGTAATTTTAGACAAATAATCGATAATCAAATTTTTTTTTTGAAAAATCATTTGCCTACAAAAAAATGGGGGAAATGAAAATTTTAAAATTGCAAAATTACTAAATAATGTTCGCCCCTAAAACCCAAATTTTCCAGATAATAAATTTTTAAATTTTCTAAGTTTTAAAAAAACGGGTTTTACATTTTGCACCCCCCTTAACGTTAATCTTTCAATCCGAAAATAACAAAATTAAAAATTTTACAACTTTTTAAAAAAATTTAAATTCCCCAGTTATTTTTGGGCTTTACTGAAAATTTCTTGGTGAAGATAAAACAAATGATAAAAATTAAAATTAAAAAGGAATTACACACAAAAAAAGGACCGAAAAAATTTTTAAAAAAGGGGGGGAAAATTGTAATATATATTGCTGCAAGGTGCCAATGGGCGCCCTTTTACGTATAGAAACGGAACGAATTAGAAATCTTTTTTGGTTTGGAAAATTTTTCCCCAAAAAATTCCCAAACCTTTTTTTTTAAAATTTTTTTATATCCCCCAACCAAATGTTTAAAACCAATTTTGGGGAATACGTTTTATAAAAAAACCCTAAGTATAATAGATATTTTAAAATATAAAATTTTCATATTTTTTGGGAAATAGTCAATAAAACTTTTATCCAATGAAAAAAAAAGAAAAAGTTTTTTGAAAATAAAAAAAGGGGTGATTTGTAACGAAATAGGGTTTGAAAAATTTATCACAACCCTCCCTAGGTTTTAAACAAAAAACCCAAAAATTTTAAATCATTTTTATCCCAAACAGAAGCAATATTTTTTAACTTTTTTTTCTGTCCCTTTCAAAAATAAAATTCCTTAGTTTTTCAAGATCAACAAAAGCATGTACCCGTTTTGAAAAATGAAATTAATTTCGATTTAAATAAGATTTTTTTTAAAAATTTCAAAAAATTGGTTTTCAGGTAGCCCTTGCTTTTTTCCATTTTGAATTAGTCGAGAAACAAATTTAAACCCAATGTCTCTTAGCTTATTTTACTCCTTTTTTAAAACAAAAATTAAAAAAAGCAGCCCCCAAATTTAAAAAGAAAAAGTTTTCAAAGTGAACCCCGGCCCCAAATTTGGCTTTACTGATGAGATAAAAATTTTAATAAAATTGAACCCCGTTACTATCTTAAAGTTGGGGAAACATGAACAATAAAAAATGCTAAAAAAATAAAATTTTCAAAATTTTTAAAAAAAGGTAAAAGAGATTTTTTTAAAAATCCCTATTAAAAAAAAACAAAGCCCCGGCTTTTTTAGGGAAAAATTTAAAGGACGTTTCAAACAAAAAAAAAAAGGTGTTTTACAATGCCGACGGGACTAGTGACGGGAAATTTAAAAAAATTTTACAAATGAAAAATATTTTAAATAAATTTAAAAGAATTTTGCCCCTTACCCAAATTTGTCATACAAAAAAAAAAAGTTTTTCAAATAAAAATTTTTTAAAACTTAAAGGGAAACTTTAGAAAAAAACTAAAATACAAATTTTTTTTAAAATTTAATTACACCTTTTAAAGAAAAAAATTTTATTATTGAAAGAATATTAAAAATCTACAGGTTTTAAGTTTGGAAAATTGGACCAAACATCATTAAATTTTGGGGAAATTTTAAATTTTACACCAAAATTCCTTTAAATTTATCAATAATAGTTTTAAAAATATAAATTTTCCCAAAATTGTTTTAAAAAAGGGAGTTTAGATTAAACCTTTTTTTTAAATGGGGGTAAGAATAAAACAAAAAACTTTTCGCCCGATATAAATTTTGTAACTTTTACCCAAAAATTTTTTGAGCGCCATTTGCCAAAAAAATACACTATTCTTTAAAAAAACAACAAAATTCAAATAAAAACCCGGGATTTCAAAAAAATTTCACTTTGTAATACTGAAACTCTTAGTTTAAAGAATTTGGGTTTTAAAAGATGTGACAGGGGGGAAAAAATATGGGGAAACTGTTTTTTCTTAGACTTAAAAAAACCCTTTTTCATTGGTTGCCCTTTAAATTTTACTTTTGTAAATTTAAAAATTTTATAATTTTTCTAAAATCCGTTAAGTTTTTTAAGTCTTTATTTTTTGGGGAAGAACAACGGGTTTAAAGATGGGTAATTTTAAAATCTCAGACAATGAAAAAAAAATTTCCTGGTTTCCAAAAGGCTCAATTTTAGGCCCCTTTATTTTTCAAATTATACATAAAGGGACTTTACCTTTCATTGGTATGATAAAAAAAATTATTTTTTAGAAACATTTTTCTCTTTAGGGAGTCCGGAGAAAAAAATATCAAAAGTAGAAAAAAAACTTCAAAAATCATTTAAAAACATTGAAAATGGTAAAAAATAAATATAGTTTTTAAACCCGAAAAATAAAAATGTAGGGTTTAAAGGAAAAAGACAAAAATTTAAATATTTTTGAGAAAATTTTGTATTTTTAAATAAATAAAATACCCTCTTAAATTTTTAAACTGATCAAAAAGTTTGGGTATTGCATAGATAAAAATTTTTAAAATGGCACTTGAAAATTACAATTTTTGAAAAAAATTTTAACCGGAAAAAATTCCCCTTATTAAAAAAATTTTCTTTTTTTTGCATTTTGAATAAAATTTAAATTTTTACAATGCATAAAATATTCCCCAATTTAGGGACTTGTTTTTTTATAGGGGAAAAAAGGGAAAACACAAATACATAAAAATGTTTGAAAATTTTACAAAAAAAAAAATTTGCAAAAATAAATTTTACAGCACCAAAAGATCCCCTTTTCAATAAATTTATCAAAAACCCCCTTTTAAAAGGGTTTTACCCCCTTGACGGGTTTAAAAATCCCACCCCCTGGTTTTTTTTTAAAACTTTAAATAAACATGGCACCGATTAATACAGAACTATGACTTTACCGCAAAAAAAATTAAAACCCTTAAATCTGGGTCCCGAAAAAAATTTTATTATGGACAAACCCAAAAACAAACTATTTTTAAAGCCCAATTTTTTTCTTATTTGCAGGGAAATTTGGAACAAAAATACTTAAAAATTCGTTTTAAAATTTAACCTTAAATTTTTTTAAAGGAAAAATCCCAAAGTTATTTTTATTTTTTCAAAATGAATGAATGGGGTGGGGTAAATTGAAAATGAATAAATTAATTTAAATTAATAAAATGAACAAACAATAAAGGGAACAAAACAAAATAAAAAATAAAAAGGGGTTTAAATTAGGGGAAAAAAAACCAAATTGTTGGTCTTTTTCCAAAAGTATATTAATTTAATATTTTTTAAAATTTCCCAATTTTAACACTTTTTCAATATGATTTTCCTGTTTTGTTTTTTGTTGTTTTTTTTTTCAAAAGGGCCACATTGGAAATAAGTTTATATAGATTTTTAATTGTTTTTTTAATTTTAAACCTTTTTTAAAATTTAAAAGAAAATTTTTTATTTTTTATTTTATTTATTTTTTATTAAATGGGAAATGCAGCTATAAGGGGCTTTAATCTAAAAAAATAAAACAGAAAGGGGGGGGGAGAAAACATTTTACTAATGAAGTTTATTTTCTATTTGAATTCAAAAAAAAAAAATTCTATGAAAAAAAATAAAAATTTTTAAAAATTTAAGGGGAAAGAGGGCCTTGTGTTAAAGGTATCTGCCACTGATTTAACAAGGTTAATAACCATGTTACCTCATGTGTTTCCCAGCACGGGTTTGGGTTGCTAAAATTTAATTTAAAATGGTTTAATTTTATTGTAAAGTTTTTAAAAAATTTTTTAAAACTTTTATAAAAAATAAATGTTAAAAACTTTAACCCAGCTTTGTAACAACTTAATTTCTTATCTACATGATTCAGGGCAGATCAGTTATTTAGCCAGCATTTGTTGTGTCAATCTGATCATTGGTCTGCACTGTTTGCCTGTTCACTAAGTACATATATATATATATATATAATTTTCCCGAAAAAAAATGATAAATGGTTATGTCCAGATTTTTGAAAGATGGGCAAGTTCCATTTAAGATGTTAAGGGTTAATAAGTAATCATTAAACTTGTCAGTTTTTCAATAAGCACTGGTATTGTTATTCGGAGTGTCTTTTCCATTTGAAAGAATTTTTTTTTTTTTTTTTTTTTTTTTTTTTTGGAAAAGGTGGGAAATGCATAAAAAAATGAAATTTTGTTCGGAAATTTTACTATTATGTATTATTAATACTAACAGTTCCTTATTTTTCATTGTGACTTTATGATTTATTGCAGTCTTGAAACCAAATCCGTATTTATAAAACATTCTCTTGCATTTTTTTGCAGCCACATATTTTATGACATATCATACACCAATGAAAACATCTAGTGACTATATCAAGGGTTTGAAAGAGGCTCGTATTATTTCCAAGAATATTTCAAAGGCGATAGGTGCGAAATCAGAAGATGAAGAAGTCTTTGCTTATAGGTTAATATCAGTTGTTTTCTTGAATGTCATGATCTTACATAGGTTTAGATAGATTTAATCAATGAAATTCACTAACAAATTTTTTTTCGCCTCCATTTTCCATGCAAAAACTCTAGTTGGTTACACAGGCACGAGTATCGGACCTGGGATGAAAACATATGACATGGTTGATAAAAAAACCTGTGTTCATCTTAAAAGTGTAAAAAATCCAAAAAGAATTGTAAATTATTATTATTATATATTTTTAATGGGGGTCATAATTTACATTTTTTTTTGGATTTTTTACACTTTTAAGATGAACACAGGTTTTTTTATCAGTCAGGTCATATGTTTTCATCCCAGGTCCGATACTTGTGCCTGTGGTTGGTTACTTAAAGGAAATAGTTTTTTTTTCTAAGATTGTGTTAACTCATTTAATAAACTTGTATTACTCACTTTAGGCTAAATGATGATAGTGTTCAGTGCAATATGACCATTAATGTGTCAATTAACATCTCTTGTCAAGCATTTTGTTTGTAAATATTGCTGCAAAAGAAAAAAACTTCTGTATATCACCAAATTGCTGACAAGAAATAAGTCAACTAACATTTTTAAATAAAATATTTCATTTTCAGTGTATTTTATGTATTCTACGAACAATATCTAACCATCGTGCATAACACTGTGAAGAACATTGGGATATGTATGGCGGCCATCTTTGTTGCGACATTTATCCTGCTTGGATTTGACCTGGTGACGGCAATTGTTGTGTTTATAACAATAATGATGATAATTGTTGATATAATGGGAATGATGTACCTGTGGGACATAACCTTAAACGCTCTTTCACTTGTAAACTTGGTCATGGTAAGTAAAATCTAGATCTATTTGTTTACTCTTTCTTTTAACGCCTTTTGTGTAAGATCAGTGCATCGACTTAATGTAAATTGTTGGGGCCCCTGTGTTTGGGTAATTAAGGATGCTGACTTGAACCACTTGTCCCTTACCATTAGTGGGTTCAATTCCTGCCAGTGTCATGGAATTCTATCATGTTAGGAAGTTATCCAGCTCTCAATTTGTTACATACACAAGAGTCCTCTTGGAATATGTCCTTCAATACTGATACAAGTTTTTCATGTTTGTAAATATATGATTCTTGATTATTCTGTATCATCCTTTGACATAAGTAGAAGTCATGTTGGATGGATAACAATTTAATAAATTTTATAGAATTTTTTTACTTTTTGACCAGTTTCTTACTGTTTTTAGCTCACCTGTCACAAAGTGACAGGGTGAGCTTTTGTGATCGCTTTTCGTCCGTGGTCCGTCCGTCCGTCCGTCCGTAAACTTTTGCTTTAAATGACATCTCCTCATAAACTCTGAGCTAATTTCATCAAAACTTCACAGGAATGTTCCTTTGGTGGTCACCTTTAAAAATTGTTCAAAGAATTTAATTCCATGCAGAACTCTGGTTGCCATGGCAACCAAAAGAAAAAACTTTAAATATCTTCTTTTAAAAAACCATAAGAGCTAGAGCTTAGACATTTTGGCATGAAACATCTTCTAGTGAGTGTCTACCAAGTTTGTTCAAATAAAAGCCCTGGGGTCAAAATTGGCCCCGACCCAGGGGGTCATTGATTTTCCTTATATGCATATAGTAAAAACTTAAAAAATCTTCTTTTGAAGAACCCAAAGAGCTAGAGCTAAGATATTAAGCATGAAACATCTTCTAGTGAGTGTCAACCAAGTTTGTTCAAATTAAAGCCCTGGGGTCAAAATTGGCCCCGCCCCGGGGGTCATTGATTTTCCCTATATGCATATAGTAAAAACTTAAAAAAATTTATTTTATAGAACCCAAAGAGCTAGAGCTAAGATATTAAGCATGAAACATCTTCTAGTGAGTGTCTACCAAGTTTGTTCAAATTAAAGCCCTGGGGTCAAAATTGGCCCCGCCCCGGGGGTCATTGATTTTCCCTATATGCATATGGTAAAAACTTAAAAAATCTTCTTTTAAAGAACCATAAGAGCTAGAGCTTAGATATTTGGCATGAAACATCTTCTAGTGAATGTCTACCAAGTTTGTTCAAATAAAAGCCCTGGGGTCAAAATTGACCCTGCCCCAGGGGGTCATAGATTTTCCCTATATGCATATAGTAAAAACTTAAAAAATCTTCTTTTAAAGAACCCAAAGAGCTAGAGCTAAGATATTTAGCATGAAACATCTTCTAATGAGTGTCTACCAAGTTTGTTCAAATAAAAGCTCTGGGGTCAAAATTGGCCCCGCCCCAGGGGGTCATTGATTTTCCCTATATGCATATAGTAAAAACTTAAAAAATCTTCTTTTAAAGAACTCAAAGAGCTAGAGCTAAGATATTTAGCATGAAACATGTTCTAATGGGTGTCTACCAAGTATGTTCAAATAAAAGCCCTGGGGTCAAAACTGGCCCCGCCGGGGGGGGGGGGGGTGGGGGGTCATTGATTTTCCTTATATGTGTATAGCAAAAACTTAAAAATCTTCTTTGGAAAAACCCAAATAGCTAGAGATTTAGATATTAAGCATGAAACATCTTTAAGTAAATATCTACAAAGTTTGTTAAAATAAACGCCCGGGGGTCAAAACTGGCCCTGCCCCAGGGGTGACATTGTTTTTAACTATATGTGTATAGTAAAAACTTTAAAAATCTTCTTTTAAAAATGCCAATGAGATAGAACTTAGATGTTTAGCATGAAACATCTTCTTATGGGTGTTTACCAAGTCTGTTCAAATAAACAAATAAAAGCCCTTGGGTAAAAATTGGCCCGGGGGTGGGGGGCCTATATACAGGTGAGCGACCTCAGGGCCATCATGGCCCTCTTGTTTCAAATTAATATCTGGACTTTTATGTGGAACACCCCTTGTATTTACAATAGATGGTTCCAAAGTGATAGCAGAACTAAGTCTATTACACAAATATAGGGTGACATAAAGGTGAATCATGATTGTTGTTATATATTACAGGCTATTGGTATATCAGTGGAGTTCTGCTCACATATAGCTCGTGCATTCGCTGTCAGTATACAGCCAGATAAAGTACAGAGAGCTAAAGATGCCCTCGCACATATGGGTAGCTCGGTAAGTTGTCTTGTCTCATCACATCATGATGTAAAACTGTATGAGAATTATTGCTTGTATATAAGTTTACATTTTAATACAGAAGTATGAGAATCATGATAAAGAAATATTCTCAGAACTACAGTCAAACGTGTATTAAGCGACCGGGCAAGGGAAACACCAAAAACGGTCGCTTAATGAAACGGTCTCTTAAGACAGTCAGCATGATATAAAAGTCAAAATTTATAAATGACATCTTTTTTATTCGATGGGATTGTTTTTCACCTTCATTTTTATATAAATGTTGAATAATAACTACGCTCCGATAATCTAAACGGATGCAAATGTAAAAATAACGTTCTGATATTTATTGACAAAACAGTTTTGATCCATTACGTACATGTTTGACATTTTTTCCAGAATTTTTTAACTTCTCCGTTGTTTTCCTTGTCTCCAACACGAAAACCCTATTAGTGAAGATGTTTTCTGTTGTGCATTTTTTCATTTGAAATAAACAAACTACATCTATTTGTTACGATTAATTTAATGGCTGATCAAGTTCAAGGTCAATTCAATGCAGTCTAAATGTCAACAAGCGAAGCGTATACACCATCTCAGTATGGGCGGAGCGTTGCATTGTTTATCCGATATTATTGGATAATACACGTCACGCGTATACTTAACTTCATTTGCATACGCTAAAACGGTTTGTGAAATAGAGTTTTTCACACGTTTATTGTTGTGTTTTGATTGCTGACACTTGTGACATAACGAGGTGGCGTTCTCTAAAAACACAATTACTTGACAGGTAAAAGTGGTCGTTTAATGAAAAGATTGATGTCAATTAGGTGACTAATTAGCGGTCGCTGGTCGCGTTGAGCAAAAGTCGCTTAATACATTAAAGATATAGAGAGAAAATGATCGGGGGGAATTTAAAGTGGTCGTTTAAGACAAAAGTCGCTTAATACACGTGGTCGCATGGGCAAGTTAGACTGTAAATTAAAAATAGATGTTTTGTGCTATTCTTAGATCAGATTAAGTTAAAAGGTTTTCATTTTTAGGTCAGTTTACAAAAATAAATTATCATTCTGGAAAAAAAACATATGTTTGTAAATAGTTCTTTAGTTTGTTATCTTTCTTCTTGAATATTTAAAGTTATAATTAGAAATATGCTGCAAAGATATTAAAAACTCAATACACATACACATATCTTGTAGGGTTATAGTTACAAAGAACGGTTTGTCATTGAAATATGGCATGTGTCTTACCATCTAAGTTGACATGTGAACGTTAATGAAATTTTATTTAAATTTACAGGTATTGAGTGGTATAACATTGACAAAATTAGGAGGTATAATTGTGCTAGGATTTGCCAAGTCGCAGTTGTTCCAGGTGTTTTATTTCCGCATGTATCTCGGAATGGTAGTGTTTGGTGCTTCCCATGGACTTATTTTCTTGCCAGTATTACTTAGCTATATAGGTAAGTTAGTTGCATTTATTGACAGGCCGATTATGTGTGATCATGTGATAGGGGGCATATTTATGCTTCTCTTAACCAAATATTGCGGGAGTATACTTTCTGCTATTGCTAGTTTCTGCTATCTGTTTCACTCCCTGTTCCTGTTACAACCTGCACTTATCGAAGGATACATTGTCTGACCCCTAAGCTGAAAAGGGAGAGCATCAGATAACTAACCCAGGGTTTAACGGCCCTTTCCATGGTCGCGTCGTTACTTCTCAGCGTTAAATTATCTCGGTCATTTTGTCTAAATGTCTTTTTGTCTCTAATCACTGATTCAGAAATGATATGAGATAAGTAGTTTGTGACTTGCAGAGAAATTAGTAATTGTCAGTTATCCGGGGGAGCAGATGATTTGGATCGACCACGGAGATATAACACAAAATCTTTTTATAAAATCTTACAAATTGAATGATATCTTGCGTATTGTATATGTAGACTTTCCTAAAGGTGAAGATTCAGGTCAATGGACATTACCAGTTTTTAGCAGTGAAAAGTTAAGCCACACCTTTCATATTCATTGCTAGGTCTACTCAGTACTGCTCACAAACAGTATCACAAACAAAAGCATGTGTTTTTTTGTGTTACCCAGGTCAACCAGTGACTTTTTTTCACTCTAGGGAAACAATGATCTCTTCATGACAATATTTGTGTTTTTGTTTCAGGTCCTAGTATAAATAAAGCAAAACTGTATCAACACCAACAAAAGGAGTTAAAAGAACAGTCGAGAAAGATCAATTATCATAATGACAGTGGTGACACAGGTGCCCACGAACATTATCATCGTACAGATCATGATCAACCCCCAGAGTATTCTCATTTATAGATGAATATTAAACACGTATATAGTGAAATCTGCTCGTAAAGATGTACACAGGTGTGGAACATGTTTATGCAACTATTTTCTACAAAATATTGAGCATTTTTGTTGGAAATAATAATGATAACAAGAAGAACAACTTGACCGACATTGTGTCCTGTGTTAAACACAAAGTGCTGAGATTAATTTGACCGAGGTCGGTCATGTATGAGGAGTAAATTCTATAACCTTAGAAATAATTCCTTCGCAATTTTTTTTTTCCAGTTTAAACATGTTGGCATTTTATTCCCAGGCTCTTTTTCTTGATAGGCATTTGGGGGGGGGGGGGTATTTTGATTGTATTATTTAGTGAAAATTTTAAGTTAACTAATTTTTAGCTCGACTATTCGATAAGAATAAGTAGAGCTATTGTAGTCACCCGAGCGTCCGTGTCGGCGTAACCACTTATGTTAAAGTTTTTGTAATAGTTCAAATATTTTCAAAGTCCATTGACATATGGCTTTGAAACTTTGCACACTTGTTCACCATCATAACCCCAACCTGTAGACAGGAGGAGGTAACTTTATCAGGCATTTTGACAGAATTATGCCCCTTTTTGGACTTAGAATTTATGTTAAAGTTTTTGTAAAAGTTCAAATATTTTCAAAGTCCATTGACATATGGCTTTGAAACTTTGCACACTTGTTCACCATCATGACCCCAACCTGTAGACAGGTAACTCTATCAAGCATTTTGACAGAATTATGCCCCTTTTTCGACTTAGAATTAATGTTAAAGTTTTTGTAATAGTTCAAATATTTTCAAAGTCCATTGACATATGGCTTTGAAACTTTGCACACTTGTTCACCATCATGACCCCAACCTGTAAACAGGAGGAGGTAACTGTATCAAGCATTTTTTTTACTATCAAGCACTAAGAATAGTCGAGCGTTGCTGTCCTACCGACAGCTCTTGTTGATATTATGCTGAAATTTTTGTATTTGCTGATATTTTTGCAGAATTAAAGTTATTTTAATTAAAAAAATAAAAAAAGAAACAAAATTTCTTCAGAGGCATCATAGTTATTAGGTCTGTGAAAAAAAGACGCATATACAGGAAATCTTTGGGCCCCATCAAATCTAATGGGACAGCTCAATGCTGTTCTGTAGAGATTTGTGTGGGAATGTTTTGATTCATCAAAGTTTTCTTCACTGCATTTACATGTTTGAAAGTCATGTAAAGATTGGCTTTTGCTTTATACACTAGGGAAAAATGTGTTTAGAAACTACCAGTATATTTCAGTGAACCGGTGGTAAATTTAAATCTGTTTCATATATATATCCAAATTTAGAAAGAGATTATTCTCCATTTTTTTGTTGTTGTTATGTGGACCTTATTGTAAGTGGTTGTAACCTCAAACATAATATAACAGGGCAATGAACAACCAACTAGATTAGCTGTCTTATGTATTTTGTCCATTAGACAATCGGTCTTACAAACCCTATAACAAGTAGAGAAACTGATAGCGAACTGCATGGATCCTGATCAGACTGCGTGGATGCGCAGGCTGGTCTGGATCCATGCTGGTCGCAAACCCATTATGTTGGTTTTGTCGTGACATGGCTCATATTGCTGCACTAATCTCCAGTTAATTGTCTTGTTATATTATGTGCCACACGAAACATAGAAATGTTCTCTGTGTTTTGTGTAATTTCATTGAAAATTGTGATATTTTATATATGTTATTGCCTTTGATTAGGTGAAAGAATTTATAGTGCTCAGTTGTTGTGCAACTGTGTTAAAGTGAAATGAAAATTGTTTGTTTCATAGTTTTGGATAATTATTAACACACTCAGTTTGTTTTTTGTTTCTTTTTCGAAGATCATGTTTTGTAGAAATAATTTGATGAAAGACTGTACTGGAAAGCTAAACATGTTTAGAATTAAAAGTTTGATGATAAACTAGTCAAAAAAAATGTTAAAAAAAAGAATATCTGAAAATAAGAATTCATTTATAATTATTCCATCTTATTATAAATAGTCTGCCTACTTAGTTAATGAGGGAGATCATTGGATTTATAATTCAGGGGTTGCTGGTTCAATCATATAGCATGGCGTAATTTCCCTATGAAAATCAATCTTCGACATTGAGTCTAATGGTCATTCGTCTCTCACCCAAGATTCAAAAAATAATTTGAGCTGCGTCACGACAAAACCAACATAGTGGGTTTGCGACCAGCATGGATCCGCGCAGTCTGATCAGGATACATGGTGTTCGCTATCTGTTTATCTACTTGTTATAGAGTTTGCAAGCCAACAGCATGGATCCTGATCAGACCGTGCGGATGCCCAGGCTGGTCTGGATCCATGCTGGTCGCAAACCCATTATGTTGGTTTTGTCGTGACGCGGCTCATTTGGAGTTAGTAGCCAGTTTGGAGAAATTGGTAATTACTGGTTAGTTATCCAGAAAAACCAGTTTGGTGGATCTGAACCATCCAGATTTGACCAAAGAATGGGATAAAACCAGATGTTCTCCCTCTTGAAAAAATGGATTTATTTTTTGTGTGTGTGTAAAATGTCTTTTTCTTGGATGACAGATAGGAAAGGTATTTTTGAGAAAGACCTACATTCACATTCATTTTGTACAAGATTATAGTTTGAGAAAGTAATTAAAGTAAAGATGCTCATCCATGTATTTATGCAAATGGGCCAATTTATGTGCACATTTTTATGGCCTTGATTTATTGTTTTTGTTGTGTATGTTTATATGTCTGTCTGTGTGGGCAAATTTATCCTTTGCTATAACATCTCCATCTTAAGATATTACAGCCTCCTTATTTGGTCAAATTAACATGCCCACACATTTAAATATAACATTGATTTCTCATTCCTATATGATTTTGACCTTTAAGGTTAAATTTTCAAAATTTTACCTTTATTTTCAAGGTTGAATTTCAAAGTTTGACCTTGACATTCAATGTTAAATTTGCAAAATATCTCTTTACTTTGTTCATTTGTTCACAGGTTATAATCTGGGAAGGTAGGGAGGAGTGTGATTTTGTGTTTTAATTAAAGCCACATTTGTAGTTGCTATAAAATGCATGTTATTATTTGTGAATATTATTGCTCATAGTATGTTTTTGTTTATTTTTGTTGCTTTAATTCAATGAACCATTTTGAATGATGAATTAATATTGTAAACTTATGTATATTATTATAATTTATATAAAGTATTTTACAGTTTTATGAAAAAGAATTGTGAATAAACACTTAAAATAAACATTAGATATTTTCATCATTTATTGTTTCAAAATATGGGTTATTTGATACTGTTGCACATCTTATCTCAACAATTTGAAGAATATGTAAGCACCCAGGAGTTGGTGTGGCATTTTGGTAAAATTTTGGCTGCAAGTTTGTGTCACCAAAACTACCAACAGGGATGGGTTGAAACTTCACAAACCTATTTGTACACTCATGGCATATACATGTACATAATTACTGTTTTTTTCTTGCATCATGTAAAAAATACAGTATTATACCTCGCTACATGTAATACATATTTTTTTCTTTATGCTCACCAGATTCTTGAAACTTCTTATTAATTATTGTAAAAAAAAACTTTGAAAAAGGTCAAAATAATAATTATTTATTTTATTGAAATATCCAGCTGTAGATCTACGTTTTCTGTGTATCTTTAAAGGCACTCAACTGAGGTAACATAAAATATAAAAATCTTACAAAGATCACCTGGAGCACAATAAAAATGTTAATAAATTATTATAAAGAAATATACTCTGTGTTTTTAGCTGGATTTCAGGTTAAGGTGTGTCAAAGTTTTTAATTCTCAGGTCATTTTGCACATTTAAGATTATTATTCTTGAAAAATAGATTAAGCTAATGAGTAATTTGTTTAGACGTACACCAAATAGTCTAAAAGTCTTCGGAAAGTTATTCCTAGTCACCTCATATGGAAAAAATAAACCTCAGAGGAGTCCCTTTAAAGGTTGATCACTTTCTTGTTGAAGATAACTTGTGAAATTTTTAAATAAACTCTAATAATTTAAAAAGATTTGGATCAGAATATAAGCATAGAATGAAGTGTTTTCGGTTTGTAAGTATTTAATGTGAGTGTGTCTTGTTTTGAAGATATAACGTGATTGATTCTACATTTTTATGATTTAGTCTAAGAACGTGATTGATTGTTTTATGATTTAGTCTAAAAACATGATTGATTGTTTTATGATTTTTTATTATTAAGTTAAAAAAAAACACCAATAGATTTCTATTTTTTTATGATTATTTCTTTGTATTTTCATTATGATGTTTTACTGATTAAATGTAGTAGTGTTAATATGAAATAAAAAATGTTTGTTTCTGAGAATTTTTAAGGCATATTCTTGCATAAACACTGCATGCATGTATACAGTACTGTAGAAAGAAACATGCGAACATTTATGTAATATAATTATGTTCCTCTGGGTAACCATGTTCAATTCATGATCAAACATACCACACTTGCACATCAACTTTAACACAATAAACCAAATTAAACATTTATTTTTATGCATGAATAGCTCTCATGCACCTTTATAAAATCTTAATCTTTTTTTGACATTGACTTTGAAACATAGATTAACATATTTATGAAAGTAAATTGGTCTTTAATGGAAGGTCTTTAATACAATGAATAATTACTTTGATAACATTTACTGTTTGAAATAACAAGTAACCACTGCATGTATTTTTAATTAAAAAGTTCTTGGCAAATGTGACCTAATGACCCCATATATCATAAAAATACAGCATATAATAAAATGTTCAAGAATAAAATATTATTTTCCATAACCACATGTTTTATCAAGAAACATTTTATAACAATATCCAAGTGATAGATTTTCTATAATTGTTTTATTGTTTTTACCAATATTTGAAATAGATATGGAAAATGTGACCATTTTAGACAAATCCACTTTAACAAAATTTACTATAGAAGATGATTGTTAATTGTGACATTTTAACAAAGATGTGACACATTGTTATAGATATAACTTGTTTTAGATATAACTTATAAAAATAAAACTAACCATACATATATGCACAGATTTATAATGTAATCTATAATATATGTAATATAAATCCGTGATATATGCAATTATTGTAACAGTTTTTGTAAGTTTTTGTGCTATTGTTTCTCATGCCAGAAAATAATGAAATAAAACATTCCAAACTCTACAAATTAATGAACTTTTTTCTTCCACTCCTTATAGTACATGTACTTTAGAATATAGTTTAAGACCATTTATGACCCACTGGTGAAATTTATTGCAATTTGAATGTTGTTTATTTGAAATGGACTCCATCGGGGTTTTCTTTTTTTTTTTTGGGGGGGGGGGGTTATTTGACATGACTATATTTTTTTAGCCTAAGTGGAGCCCCTTTAAAGACAGTAAGTACATATAATACAACACACTATAAATGTGCCTACTGCTTAAAGGGGGACAACTTTGTTGGACATCCTACAGAGTCTAGACAGAATGTATTTATGGTCTATATTGATTGCGTATCGTAACAGCTACCGTATCTGTCCGGCAACTTTTGAAAATGTCGAACGCTGAACCGATTACATCGACACGTAAATATTTTACTTTAACAGAATTAAATGTTCGGTATTGTTTTACCGCTTTCAACGCAAGTTACTACCATATGTAAAATCAAAACAATCACTTTTTGCAGCAGAAAGAAAACTTTATATGTGGGCTCGCAAAGCAAAGGGATTTAAAGTCCGAGGTGCATTAACTTCACAGTTCTCGACTGAATTAACGATTTTGCAGACGACAATATAGTATTTAGCTTTTTCTTCTTTTATTTAACCCAAATTTGCATGAGAAGTGATCTAAGTACAATAACTTAAAATACTGTAATACAGCCACTGGCAACATTAGCGGATTACCAAGACATTTATAAATAATGCTCAAAAAGAAATAAAAAAGTTTTGGTTCGTCGGTTTAGTTCCAATTTTATTATTACTTGTTCTGGGGACTCGGGCTTCAAACACACCATTTTGCTTCTGCAGATGTTAATGTACGAAAAAAATGCAGTAATTAATCCTATATATTTAGCTAAGTTAATCCGACTGTAGATCAAAGAAAAATAATCATTATTGGAGAAGTTTCTTTATCATGCTTGCTGTCAGTTAAGTAGAACAATGTTGTTCTATCCATGTTATCATTTAGTTTTTTGGTTATATATATTATTGTATAGTCTTAATTAAACAGGTTTGAGTAAGCGATGAAAGTTTTAAACTTGCAAACAGGCGTTTTATTGGACTTGTAAAATTAATTAATTAGCATATAGTGATTTATCATACATTGTATTAATAAAAATTCTAAACTTGTAAAATAAGTTCTCGCTAACATTTTATTTATTAATACAGAGCCTACCTTTTTACAACCAACCAGTACTGCTGTCATGTCTTGGCCGGAGTATGATTCAAACCAACGACCCCGAGTGTAGAGTTAAACTCTTTTACCACCAGGGTACTGATTCCCTAAAACTTGTAGAACTCCAGAGCAGTTCTATACCTATTTTTCCGCATTATTTAAGTTCCTAAGCATTTTTGTTTGAAGTAAACCGAACAAATATTTACGCTATAGAAGTCGCTAAAATCTGACCTTGACGCCCAATAGGTCACGCAAATATTTAGTTTGAACCTTCGATCAATACACTTGAAACTACTTTCCAGAACATCAAAGACTTGAATAGACTAAATGACAAAAAGCATCGAAATGTTATCGCGTACAAAAGCCTGCGAAATTTTAATAATAGAAAAAAATATTTCTTTTTGATCATTACTATCTAAGAGTTCTTTTATATCCTATATTTGGTGGTCCTGGTTTTATTTCTTTTAGAAGTTAGCTTGGAACCGGAAGTAGCTAACAAGGATACATGACGTGTTTTCTATTGTCAATAAGATTAAACTTATTCAAGATTTCCTTAAGTGTAATATCATGGATTTTTCCAAACATCAGTTCACATTTTCTTCATTTTTTCTCCTTTCCGGCATGACTTGACGAAACGCACGCTGATGAATCTTCAATTCAAACTCAAAGAAGCGATTGATTACCTGCACAGAGATAAAATTGTCGTGTATTGACACAAAAATAAAGTCTACAAATTCAAAAAACTGAATGAAAAGGATGGATTGATTTACCAGTGAAACCACTTAAGGCAATTATTTCAAAACCTGTAATGAACGTCTGCGGGCGATATGTTTGAAAGCAGTGCATGATTACACCATCCCCTACAACGATTATTTCATTGCATTGCTAATTAAAGGATTCAAATTACGTTTAGTACCTACGTATAAAAGAACAAGTAATTAATAATCAAAAAGGGATTCAACAAGCGGACAGGCTTTTAATTATAGTAAATTTATTGTACATGCATTTAGTACACACCTCTCATACAACCAAAGTCTTTAATATAATAAATATTGTCGTATGCAAAATCAGATTTCCAGTTGCTCTGTTTTATATTAATCTGAAATGTTCATGTTATTGCAAACTTATATATCCTCTTAAATTGAGTCGCAGAAAAGAGGAAACCCCATGAGCATATTGTGAAAAATGGCTATTTTCATTGAAAAACTGCTATGAACTATAAAAATGTTCAACTTGGCACAAATGTTGACCGGACAAAATAAGAAGAACAAAGATCAACAAGGCAAAGACAACGTTCACAGGACGCCGTCCCCGACACACTAAAAAAACCTAGAGCGGACATGAGGGTTAAAGGAGTGGGACATGTAATGTGAAATAATATCAACTAAAACGGGCCCATAAGGGAATTAAAGTGATAGGGGCAGTAAGGGTGAAAAGGTGGGGGGGGGTAAAAAATGGTTGAGGGGGGGCGGGTGTTGAGAAAATACTTAGCGTCAACGACAATCCAACAAGACAGACATCACAAAACATCCAAAACAAGTAACAAAACAGACATGAAAAACATGTGAAGGAACACAGAAGGGTACCGCCTTGGAACGGTCAGTGGTACTGGTTAAACCACTGGTGAGTTTAAACCGGTTTTAAGCGCGGCAAACCTCACTTTTAGTCCCAATATGTTCCTGAATGACACGAAAATGTATATAAAATTAATCCTCGCCAAGTAAAATTCTAACAATGGTCATGGTTACATTAGACGAAATAAATAAAACACATACAAAATTATGTAAATATGTAGAAAAGGTTACAGCGTAATGACCATTACCAAAGTACTTGATGCCTTAAAGGAAGGCAGAGCAACAAGAAAATCACCTACAAGAGCCTGACGAAGCAAAGCAGAAGACGAACATAAAAGACAATTCAGTCCCAAAGGGCTTAAAGAATTGTCCATCATATAGAGTCTCCACTCGGTCCGTCAGATGTAATCAAAAGAGGAAAGCGTAGCGTCCAACTGTAAAAGTGTTGAACACCAAGCATGCGGTATACCTTAAAATAATTGGGTCATAACCTCTTTTAATAAACCGTTTGATAATTTTAGTGAAGACGGCAGAAAAATTACTATGACCCATGATCCTACGAAGTTTGTAAACCACATCTCCATAGAAGTCAGGTTTGCTAATACCTTGTCGTAAAAGGATTTTTAAATTACAATTAAATTTTACAACTAAGTCTGAATTATGATGGTAAAACTTAGTAAACGTTACCGACAACTTACGAAGGATGTTTTATAGAAATTTTCGTGAGTTATTGTTTATTTGTAACACAAGAAAGAAGTGAAAATAATTTATGACTTTTTCACTGCACTGCACTCACCATTTCCACATACTGTCACATTATTACTACTAGTACATTAAAACTATGCAAGTTCATTTCCTAGAAAATGTGAAGGCGAAAACTGTACTCCGTATTTATTGTAAAATTGACGCATCAATTGGATTTATTATATAAAGGGAAAAAAACTGCAAACATTATTTGAATTACGAGTTCTTTAATGAAAACATGGATATTTTATTTCGTCTGCGTGGGCAGTTAGTTCTGCTATTTCCATTTGTAATAAATCTTTCACATTGTAAGTAATATTATTTATCGTTTTTGAAAATGTTGTTTTGAATTATTATTTGAATATAAATAAGTCAATTTAAAATGTTTTTAATCATTCAAACTTTTTGATTCAAATTGTATTAACAACTTGATAAGTATGTTAATTTTAAATTTATTTACTAATTTGTGTTGTTTTTACATATGAAATAAGGTACGATAAAAGGTTAAATGGAATGAAATGTAAGTATATTTTTGTATCTTATTTTGATTGATATTTTTCTAGTTTTTTTTCCCAGATTTAAAAGAGAGGCGATGAAAATGGACTATAACGTGTTTTTTTGACACTTAAGCAAGCTTTATCACCCAAGTTTGATTTAGCATCTCAAAGTTTTCATTTGACAAAGTTAAAAAAAAATAGCCATTTTAAGCGTGTTTCAGCTTCCCCCCCCCCCCCCCCCCTCGTAAAATTGTGATGCATATCATTCAATGTGTTAAAAGTAATGTGTAAAACGCGACGCATTAAGTTCCAATATATCAATTAAAGTTTGAACTGTATTATAGAATAATATGGTAAAATATTTCATTGAATAATATTTAATTTGAATTTGATTTAGACTGGGCAAAAGCTTGTCACGTTGGTTAGATATAGGCTTACATTGATATAAGATACTTGGTATTTTATTTATTCTACATCGTCCGCTAGATGCATGAATAAACATCTCATAATCTTATTGACCAATTTCTGTACTGAGGGCCAACCAATACAATAAAGAACAAATTGTTCGGCTACGTGGCCGTTGATATCTGTTCCAAAAAAATTGTGACGTGGGATTCTTTAAAGTATATATTCTTTACATACCACACGGGTTAGCTTTCCAGCAAATTTTATTACACAGATAAATTTGCCAACTATATTTGTAAAGCAAACTTTCCATGAAAAAAAATCGTTTTTCTGGCAAACCTCTCTGAAATGATTGGAACGCGAGAAAACTTTTTTCTGCATCTGTAAACCTTCCAGTAAAATTTGAGTTGCCTTTGTTAACTCTCCTGCTATTTTTCCAACTCAGCTAAACTTTTCAGCAAAATTTACTGCGAGAGTAAACTTTGTAGAAATTTATTTTATTGGTTATAAAATTTTTTGACAGGTTATATGGCTCTATATATACAGTTGTTACGAAATATTACCCGAGCCGTTAGGCGAGGGTTATATTGCAAACAACCGTTTATATACGGCATTATAATACTGCCCGTTTGTAACGTCGCTTTTCATGGGATAATTGTGACGTTTATATAGATTTATATACACGGCTGTTGTCGATATCTTTTTATATCATGTCATTACATTGATTTCTGTTGATAAAGTGCATGCCTGATAAACCTAGCTTTATCAGTCACCCCAAGTTTTATCAATCACCTCATCAAAAATATGCAAAATTTGCGAAATGAAATCAAAAAGAATGGAATATATTTTCCTGCTACTGGGTTGGAAATATTTAACTGATAAACTTTGAATCGAATAGAAATTTTGAATATGAACGCGTCACTTACAATTAACTAAAACATTCGGGACTATTTCTTTTTGATTTGACATTTCACATATTATCGGCGCCGTCTGAACACGAGAGGTTCTGGATAGGGTTTTGCTTCAATTAAAATAAAAAAAAATCAAACAACAATTGAAATTGAAAACATGATAAATAGAATACCAAACAAGTGTCTGATATTATAAAATTTATCAGGCTCGGCACGAAAAAAGTGAAGAGCTCGCCCTTCATTTTTTTTCTTAGCCTTGCCTGATAAATTTTATAATATTAGACACTAGCATGGTATTCTCTATTTTTCTCCACAAAATGATGCTTGCTGTATTATAAATTCGTTATAAAGATTGTTGACAGGTTATATGGCCGTATATAAACGGCTCTTTGCAATATAACCCTCGCCTAACGACTCGGTTATATTTACAAATAGCCGTTTGTATAGGGCCATAAAACCTGTCAACGATCTTTATAACTAATATCATAAAACTGCCCGTTTGTAACATCGCTTTTCATCGGATAATTGTCACGTGCATATTATTAGTTATAAAAATTCCGGACAGGTAATACGGTCCTATATAAACCGTTGTTTGTAAATATAACCCGAGCCGCTAGGTTTATATACGGCCATATAACCTGTCAGGAATATTTATTCAGCAGGCATCATTTTAGAGGAATAAAGCGAGAATTTTTTTATAAACAGCAGCCGTGTATATTTTTATAACTAATAATATTAACTTCACAATTATCCGATGAAAAGCGACGTTACAAACGGGCAGTATTATAAAAAACTTTATAATACTGCTTGCTTGTAACGTCGCTTTTCATTGGATAATAGTGACGTTTATATAGTTTTATATATACGTCTTGCTGTCGATTTATGAAGAACTTTCGCTTTATTCCTCTAAAAATGATGCTTGCTGTATTATAAATTCGTTATAAATATTTCTGACAGGATATATTGCCGTATGTAAACGGTTGTTTGCAATATTACCCTCGCCTAGTGGTTCGGGTTATATTTCCAAACAACCGTACGTAGCTGTACGTATTTCTAACGCGGATTAACTTTCTATCTTTAAATAAATTCATTAGTGCATTTAAATTTTAGCTATATTCACATGTAACTTTGCAGCATAACTTACTAAACATGTAAACTTTCCCATTAACATTAAGCTATGTAACACTGCACTTTGGGGTCAAACGCACTTTGGGGTCCGACCCCAAAGTGCGTTAAACTTCGCACCGCACTTTGGGGTCAAACGCACTTTGTGGTCAAAATCGAAAAATTGACCCCAAAGTGCGTTAATATGCTACATATCAACGCACTTTGGGTTCCAGAGATCTAAAGGTGTCATCTGAGTCCTGCTTAAATACTGAGTACTGACTTATTTTCGATCTGCGACATTGAAATATTTGAGGTGGAGTTCAAGATGGCGGTCAATATTTTGATGATGCTTAAGTGATAAAAGTTTCATTAATTTTACCACTTGAAATATCTAAAAATTGTGTTCACATAACAAAATTACGGTGACATTTGCATTATTTTTAGTTTTGCATACATATTATATTTTAGTTTTTCGTACATATTTTATTTTTGTTTTTCGTACATATTTTAGCCAATCAAAACAGCCTTCACATCTCATAACAGCCCATAGTTGAGTATAAACTAGCACAGTAGTTTTGTCAGATTTGGGCTCATTTTTGGAATCGGTCCAGTCGTTTTCGGCCGGGCAAGTCTGGTTTCGGCCGATCCTTTTCGGCCCATTTTTTAAATTATATGTATTTTATATAATTATTGGTTTTTTTATCATTGGTGATCAGTTATTATTATGAATATGCACCACTCAACCCCACCCCCTGAGAATAGCGGGGGGGGGGGGGGGGCATTGACTTTAAACCAAGCCGACCACTGGTAAAATCTTCGCCCTGCGGGGGATACTCAGATAACAACATTCCTGCCTTATGCCCCGGAACAGCGCAAACATCAAAACACGATTCTTTTTTAACCCGCACTCCCCCGGGGGCAAGGGAGGTGGTTACAAATGACTGGTGTATTACAATAATGCACAATAAAAGATCTAAAAAGGTCCTTATATTCCACTGATTTAGAAAAAATGCTTAAAGCTTTGAAGGATTTTTATGAAAATTGGGTCAATTCTTTAGCACATCCAGATAATGTGCAGAACTTATATGCCAGGTGTGCCGGCTCAAGGTCGGGGGACACACCTACAGGTCAAAGGATTAAGACTTGGGTTTCATGTCCGCTCCTTATCTCCAAAACCCCATAAAGGATTTTCAGGCACTTTGTGTAAAATGTTAACCACATCGAGACAATATGCAGAACCTTTCTTTGGGTTACCGCGGACTATATATATATACTAAAAGTGTTGTTATTTTTTTGATACCTCCAAAATGAAAATGTTGGTATTTGCAAATGGGGTACTGTAATTTACAGATGGCGAAGTGTTTAAAAATGGTGTTTTACAAATGGCGTTATTATCCAAACCTCTACTTTGCAAATTGCGTCATGTAAAAATATGTACGAAAAAAAATATGTACAAAAAACTAAAATAAAATATGTATGCAAAATTAAAAACGGATATGTATGCAAAACTAAAAAAAGTATGTATTCAAAACTTAAAAAAAAATATGTACGACAAACAAAAAAAAATATATACGAAAAAAACAAAAAAAGTATAAAAAAATGCAAATGTCACTTTTATGCCACCGTTCAAAATACTCTAGTACAGAAATTGTGTATTCCTAAAATTAAAAGATGCCGTTTTGTCAGTCATTTACTTGATAACTTTTGGTGCCATATTGAGTCCCATTTTAAATATGTTGGGAATGAAATAAAATGCAGTTAATATTTTTTTCCAAAGAACTATAAATATACTCTATTGCAATGTTCTGGTGAAACATCAAGTTTTTCGATCGGACTATAAATAGTGATTTTTACAAATACATTATTAAGCTTATCAACAAATTTAAGGGTTTTTGTAAGCTCCGTAACCACCGTTCGCCAGAGGCATTTTTTAATGGAAATCTTACATACTTCGTTAGAAAGAGCAAACATGAATTTTATAATGTTAAAATAATGGTATCAGAGAAATGTAAGATGCTTGTAACCTGAATAAAGTAGCGATAAATGTGAAATACTTTGTCATAAAAGTAGTCAAAATGATGTAGTATTTGACTTCAATATAAAACACTAATTCACTATAACTTAACTCATCATTGCCAAAATGCAACAGATGAAAAAGATGGTTCAGGTAATTGGCCAATGTGCATTTTATGGATATTAAAGAACATCAAAATAAAAAAGTTTTTAAGAAAAACAAATAAAAGCATAATGGGCCCTTAAAACGTTATTTTTAAACCTCGGGGGGGGGGGGGGGAGATTGATACCCCACAATCCCCTCCATACCCCCAGTGAGAATTTTACATTATTCTGAAGCTCTGCTCTTAATGTGCGACTACCTAAAGCCGCATCTTCACCTAGTCAAGTTTCTTATACTAGTATGTCACATTTAGCTAAATAAATGGCTCTTTCAACATATTATCAGGCATATTTTTTTACTGAAATGTTTTACTAAAATTGCCCAGAATTTATACCTTTGTCTATGCTAAGACTATCATATTTCTATAAAATGTGTAAATAAAAAACGGGAAAATAATCCATTTAGCTAAAAACAATGGAGTTAATGAAAGGTGTACATTCTTTTAAAATAAATGGAAATTTTGGAAAAATTTATTTTAAGCTTAATAATTGAAACAAATTCTTTATTAGGTGATTTATTTGGTGAAAATTTTTAACTTACTAATCAAGACCATTTAAATCCCTATTGATTCTACTATAATCCAGGGCACATGTTTTGCGTCTTTTTAATACCTTGATTTTTGTTTACCATTCGATTTGACTACAATATATTATTTAAAACATTATGAACATTAATTTTCTATGACCCCAAAGTGCGGTCGTTTGCCTGATGTTAAAAAATACATATGTACCTGTTTAACGCACTTTGGGGTCGAAATTGGACCCCAAAGTGCGTAACGCACTCTGGGGTCGGACCCCAAAGTACGTAACGCACTTTGGGGTTGGACCCCAAAGTGCGTTTGACCCCAAAGTGCGGTGTTACAAAGCTACAGTAATTGCTATGTTGGTAATTAGCTTTGCCATCTTGTACGCAGTACTCATTCCTAAAGTGTGTGACGATTTAAGAGAACAAATAAACAAAAATATAGAAGAAAAGTTACAAAACAAAATATGGTTTAATAGTAGTTTTCTTGAATTACATAAATTGTCACTATTAACAACACCGATTTTTTAAACTGAAAACTATAATTTAATATTTTAGACTGTGCTCCTTATTTTGTATTTAATTAAGTAATATATAGTTTTCCTCAGTAATTTGTGCTATTTTCTTTATTTATGTTTCTAGGTGATGTCTCGCATCAGTTGTGGATATACAAACCGGAACTGGAGAATATGACTACATCATCAGGATATAAGGTCAGAACACGATCATCTGTAGGGTGTGGCCGCGCGTGCTCTATAAATGACACGTGCATATCCTTCTTCATTATGCCAACAGAACAACTAAACTGTCAGTTACACGACACTGTGTTGGATGCCACAGATGGGTTATCGTACGTGCAGAAATCATATTACTATGTGCTTGGTGGAGGTAAGGTATCAGAATACAGTTAAACCTGTTTGAATGAGCATCACAATATTATAGCCTTAATAAAGGGGTATCCGGAACTGTTATATGACTTTACTAGTTTAGATCTTACAGGCTGAATTAATTTCTTTTGAGAGCTTAAACAGGAAAGTGGTCAAGATATTCATATTTCATCCCCCTCATGTTGGAAATTGACATGGATTGTAATTGCCGTGTGCAACGTGTAAATTCTTTGTTCTTTTTTTCAATATTTTACTTTTAAAAACCTTCTCAAAATTTTAATAAAATTATATGAATTTATATAATTTTAGGGAGCCCCTAATGTACGGAGCCCCTAAGGTGACATTTTCCACATTTTTTCCCGAAACTTAATTCGTTTTTACGAAATATTATTTCCTAAATACGAAATATTTATTCATTTTTACGAAATATTTATTCGTTTTTACGAAATATTGATTCGTTTTACGAAATATTAAATCGTTATTACGAAATATTAATTCGTTTAAATTACGAGATATTAATTCGTTTTTACGAAAGATTATTTCGTAATTACGAAATATTAGTACGTAAAAACGAAATGTTATTGAGTAATTACGAAATAATAATTCGTAAGGGTGTCAAAGAGTTTTGGTAATATTTATAAACTAACTTCCTGACTAAATATAAAGCATGTAAATGCAATATAAATAGTGATTTTTTTCTCCCCAAGTTTTATAACTTCATAATTATGTATATAAATTAAAATAATCGCCTATCAATACCATTTCAGCCACAGCCGTGATAGTACTAGTAAAGCGCTAGAAACATTTTGTTAAAATGGGGGTCCTGTGCTTCAAATCCATCGTTTTGTCGATGTTATCGAGTTTTGAAATAAAATATTATGTTTTTATGGTCGCACGGTGCCCATACATAAATTGTAATGTTTGAATGAAAATCTGGAGCCCCCCTTTAGTTTTACAAAGAAAGTAATAATATAGCATAATTATTTCTTTTTTAAAGAAACAAGTCAGAAAAGATTTATAGCTTCAAAAATTAAAACATTGCTGATGGAAACATGTATTTGACAATGGGTAAAAAAGTATATTTTGGATTGAGAATGACTTCTCACTCAAAAATCCTGTTCACTTAAATATGATAACTTGAGAACCATTCGGCTTATAATCGTAAGGTTGATCCAGGCTTGTAAATGACCTCTTTGTTAGATTAGTAGGTTTTTATGTCAAACTCACAATGACCTTAAATAAGGTTTTGTTTAAACGAATTAATAATTCGTAAAAACGAATTATCATTTCTAAAAACAAATTAATATTTCGTAAAAACGAATTTTTATTTCGTGATTACGAATTATTCTTTCGTAATTACGAAATAACATTTCGTGATTACGAATTAATATTTCGTACAAACGAATTGATATTTCTTAATAACTTATTAATATTTCGTAATTACGAATAATTTTATCGTAAAAACGAATTAATATTTCGTAGAAAGGAATTAATATTTCGTTAAAACAAATTAATACTTTGTGAAAACGAATTAATATTTTGTAATTACGAATTAATATTTCGTTAAAACGTATTAATATTTCGTAAAAACAAATTAATATTTCGTTATTACGAATTAATATTTCGGATTTACGAATTATTATTTTCTAAAAACGAATTAATAAATCTTAAAAACGAATTGCTGTTTCGTAAAAACAAATTATTATTTCGTAAAGACGAATTATTATTTCGTAAAAATGAATTAATATTTCGTAATTCCGATTAATATTTGGTAAAAACGAATTAAATGCCAGGAAAAAAGTGTTGAAAATGTCACCTTAGGGGCTCCGTATAATTAAGATCCAGACTCTGCAAGTTTGTCGGAGATAGAATAAACAAAAATAAACGGAAATGAATTTTCCATATTTTATTACTTGCGTGAAATTTGTTAGCTGATCGCTTGGCGTGAACAAGTGGCAAAAGTTTCACTATTGTTCTTTTAAGAGCAATAATAGTTATTTCATAGTCTGTTAACATAACTTTCATAATGTGTATAGTCAGGATAAAATAATGCATTAAAGAGGACATAATAAAAATAGGTCAGTTAGAAACAATGAGGTCTCCGTCCACCATTACTGCATTAGTGTTCAAACATCATTTGCCGACCAATTAAATCGCTCAATATTATTTTTTTTAAGTTAATAACTTGGAACGAAGTGCGCATGTGTAACCTGAATGTTGTAGTCCCGCCTTATAATTGGAAGAACTAGATCAACGTTTCTTCATACTACCGCTTTTTACGAAGGGGTCATTTTGTTTATAATTCTATGGAATAAATCACAAATATATTTTTTTCATTTTGAACTGACATGTATTAATCACAACTGGATGATGATTGTCATTTAAAATTTAACGATAAATACAAAAGGTCGGTAAAGTTTCACTTCTCTGTACGCGTTGTTTAGGGTTCATTTCAGTATATTTCAATTCATTTGGAAGTGTCCTCGACAAAATTATATAGAGAAGGGCTAAGGTTTATCCGAAAATTGCAACATTAAAAAAATTCAGCTGTTCACGATGTAAATAATGTGCACCCTGTCTTTGCCATTTATAATGAAATGCGCTAACTAAACACCACCCATTGCATGGTAAAACAACTTTCTATAAGCTAGAGGCGTTCCAGCGGTGTCAAATGAGGTTTATAAAACACTATTGTAAGACTATTGTAAGTTAGTTTTTTATCAAATGAACTTTTTACCAATTAAGAACCCACGGTCGTTCCCTTCTGATCGCTTCTTTTTGGGTTTTTAATTGTTAAAATTTCATTTAAACACTAACATTATGTAAAGCTGTCTTTCCTTTTGGACACAAAAACGCAGCAAGTCAAACCTTGCCATGTTCTCGCATTTTCGCTTTTTTCATTGTAACATTTTGCGCGTGTCGGTTGAACAAGAACATGGGCATTGTTGCATTTTGGCTTTGTTACATCATATTATTTCCGTTGTCTGGTTGTACAAAGTTATGCGCGCAATAGTAGTAAACGTGACGAGTCTGCATGTACAAAATGCGATAACCTGTAATTAACGTAACCATTACGCGGAGATGCGAACAAAGTAACAATGCACAAAAAAAGCAAAAGTGCAAAGATTAGAAAATGAGGCAATGCAACAGTGCGAAAAGGCGAAGATTTAACAATAGGAATAACAAATATGCGATAAAGAAATTTAGCGAAAATGCAAAGATACGACAAATTATATGAATCGTTATTGCCTTATTTTGTCCTCCTTTTGAATTTTCGCCACCTGAACGCGAAAATGCGAAAGCTTTTTACAAAGATACGGCAAAGTTGGACCTGGCCGATGTTCGTGGCAATAAAGCGAAATGAGACCATGGTGTAAATCAGCCACCATTTAATTGTAATTTATTACAAAAAATAATCATTGTAATTTCACAGGATCAAGGACAATATTTTCATTTGTAAAGACGTGCTTTTATCCTTTTTTACTACTTCAATGAAATTTGTTTCTTTTTGCAGCCGGAATAACATCAACTACAACACTCCCGACTGCACAACCTTTCTCGTGCCCTCCTGATGATACTATATTTAGAACAGTACAGTTGTCTGACGGAGAGCTCTTCACATACAAGTAAAATATTCTTTATAGTTAACAACCAAACCGAAAGCATAGTAATATGGTAGACTTAATTGTTGTGTACAATACTGAATATTATTATACCCCAACAAACGAAGTTTAGGGGGTGTATAGCAGTTTAGCTTGTCGGCTGTCGGTCTCCTTCATGATTTCCGGACGATAAATGTAGTTTGCAATTACGTATTGTGATCAATTTTGGTATATACAGTAAACTTAAGTTTGGAATTGCTTTTAGTAGGTCAAGGTCACCGTTACTAAAAATAGAAAAATGGTTTCTGGACAATACTAGTTACTAGAGTTTTAGGATGAAATATTTTAATCGAACTTAATATAAGTATATCGAGCTTACATGAAGAACCTGGGAGGGATTGCTTTTGGACACCCCCCTGGTGTCAAGGTCAAGGTCACCATTACTAAGAATAGAAAAATGGTTTCCGGACGACAACTACAGTTTTGAATGAGGTATTATACTCAAACTTTATATAAAGTAAGCTTATTCGAATACACCGATTGCTTTTTTACCCTCTGGTAAATGTTACAGTGACTTAAAATAGAAAAGTGGTTTACGGACAATAACTAGAGTTTGGAATAAATTATTGTAACCACATTTGGTATAAAGCAAGTTAAAGTAAAGGCCTTGGTTTGTAATAATTTGGAGACGTCAAGGTCACTGTTACTAAAAATAGAAAAATGGTTTCTGGACAATAACTAGAGTTGGAAATGAGATATTGCCATCAAACTTGATATTTAGCATCCTTATATGAAGACCCTTAGTGGGATTGCTTTTGGGCCCCCTTGGGTTAAGGTCAACGTTACTTAAATAAAAGAATGTTTTCCGGACAACAGCTACAGTTTGGAATGAGATATTGTTATCAACTTGGCATTTAACAAGTTTATTTGAAGACGTCGACTTTTTTTGCTTATAGACCCCCGGGGTCAAGGTCACTGCTACTAAAAAGAGAAAAATGGTTTTCAGAGAATAACATTTGTTATGAATAAGTTATTGTTATCAAACTTGGATTTAGCTATCTTATGTTGAAACCTCAATTGGGATACATTTGGTCCCCCTGGGGTCAAGGTTTACTGTTACTAAAAGTAGAAAAATGGTTTCTGGACAATAACTAGAGTTTGGAATGAGATATTATAATCAATTTGAGTATAAAGCAAATTTATATGAAGACCGTGGTTGGGATTGCAATAAATTGAATTTATTCTTTGTTTACAGTTGAAACATCATACATTACACGCTTGTTTTAAATTTTTATTCAGATCACTTATTTTTCAAGAAGTCAAGGTTGCTCGAAGGTTGTTTTTTGCATCACCTTAAGTGGATGATTGAATATATGTAAAATTAGGATGACGTCATTTTGCCGTTGTTATAAAAATTGTAAATTCATACGCTATTGTACGATGAAATTAATTTCCATGTACAAAATGTCTAAATGAGGTAAACCATTTTAAGTATGAAAGAATATGGCAGAATATGCAAGAAAAAATATCTGGCATAGGTTTGCGGTTCAGATCGAAATATCTGTCCCTCGGGTACCCATCCATGGGCGGTTACTCGGCAAGCCTTGTTACCGCCCAATTGGCGGGGAAACCTCGGGGCGGATATTCCGATCCGAACCGTAACATCTGACAAATATTATTATTCCAAAATAATCATTGTTATTGTGCAGAATGGCCCAAAAAAAGAAAAGCGTTGTAACGCTTTTCACTAGCATCAAGCTGAGTATCGCCCAAAATCAAGTTTTGATTTAATTCTGAGTAATTTTCTTTATTATTGTTTGCAGATTATTCCATTTTAAGTGCTCCGTTTGATTTTTGTTAGATTTCTAAAGTTTATGTTTTAGGCCTTTGGACAGCGATGGAGTCCCTTTAAACTAACCTAGACTAAATTAAACTATTCTATTCTAAACTTAACTAAATTAAATTAAATGAAACTATTTACCTTAATTCAACTAAACTCAGATCATCTCTCAACATGTAGATATGTCAATTATATTTTTCGCCTTTTTCAGGGTTATTAAGTCATATGAAACGCAGTCAAATGCTATTGCGGGATGCGCAATTCAAGGTGGATTCCTGTCTCGCGTGAAAACCGTTGCCAAGATGAACATGCTTCTAGATCTTGTCAGGAATTGTCCAGGTATAATAAACCATATTATGACGTATGCTTAAGTATATACAATTTCCATTTCCAGCCAATTTTTTCCGCTATATGTCATCAGTTTCGCGCTGTAGGATTCGTATGAAATGTTGGGCAGTGTAACACCACACTTTGGGGTCCAACGCACTTTGGGGTCCGACCCCAAATAGCGTTACACTTCGCACACACTTTGGGGTCCAACGCACTTTGGGGTCAAAATCGAGAAATTGACACCAAAGTGCGTAAATATGCTATGTAACACCGCACTTTGGGGTCAAACGCACTTTAGGGTCCGATCAATTTCGACCCCAAAGTGCATTAAACAGGTACATATGCATTTTTTAACATCAGACAAACGACCGCACTTTGGGGTCATAAAAAATTAATGTTCATTATGTTTTGAATAATATCTTGTAGTCAAAGCGAATAGTAAACAAAAATCAAGGTATTAAATAGACGCAAAGCGTGTGTCCTGGATTATAGTAGAATCAATAGGGATTTAAATGGTCTTGATAAGTAAGTGAAGAAATTTCACCAAATAAATCACCTAATAAAGAATTTGTATCAAATATAAAATATTAATATATTTTTTTTCTCAAATTTTCCATTTATTTAAAAAAAATGTACACCGTTCATTAACTCCATTGTTTTTAGCTAAATGGATTATTTTCCCGTTTTTTATTTACACATTTTATAGAAATATGATAGTCTTAGCATAGACAAAGGTATAAATTCTGGGCAATCTTAGTAAGACATTTCAGTAAAGAGAGCCAATTATCTACCTATATGTGACATATAAGAAACTTGACGAGGTGTATCTATGCGGCTTTAACTAGCCTTTAAGTAGTTATCCGTACTATTTAAGTAGTCGCACAATAAGAGCGGAGCTTCAGAGTAATGTAAAATTCTTACTGGGGTACAGAGGGGATTGTGGGGTATCGATCCCCTGAGGGTTAAAATAACGTTTTAAAGGTCTATTATGCTTTATTTGTTTTTCTTAAAAGCTTTCTATTTTGATGTTTTTCTATATAATCCAAAACTACACATTGGCCAAGAACAGTTATAGTGAATTAGTATTTTATATGGAAGTCAAATACTACATTGGTTTGACCACTTTTATGACAAATAATTTCACATTTATCGCTACTTTATTCAGGTAACAAGCATCTTACATTTCTCTGATACCATTATTTTAACATTATGGAATTCATGTTTGCTCTTTCTAAAGAAGTATGTAAGATTTCCCATTAAAAAAAAAAGCCTCTGGCGAACGGTTGTATACGGAGCTTACAAAAACCCTTAAGTTTGTTGATAAGCTGTAAAAATCACTATTTATAGTCCGATCGGAAATCTTGGTGTTTCACCAGAACAGTGCAATAGAGTATATTTATAGTTCTTTGGGAAAAAAATTACATGTAACTGCATTTTATTTCATTCCAAACATATTTAAAATGGGGCTCAATACGGCACCAAAAGATATCAAGTAAATGACTGACAGAACGGGATATTTTTCGCAGCATCTTTTAATTTTAGGAATACACAATGTCTGTACTAGAGTATTTTGAACGGTGGCATAAAAGTGACATTTGCATTTTTTTTATAATTTTTTTTGTTTGTCGTACATATTTTTATAAATATTGAATAATATTTTTTTTTAATTTTGCATACATATTCTTTTTTAGTTTGCATACATATTAAATTTTGTTTTTTGTACATATTTTATTTTTGTTTTTTCGTACAAATTTTTACATGACGCCATTTGCAAAGTAGAGGTTTGGATAAATACGCCATTTGTAAAACGCCATTTTTAAACACTTCGCCTTCTGTAATTTACAGTACCCCATTTGCAAATACCAATACCAACATTTTCATTTTGGAGGAATCAAAAAAATAACAACACTTTGAGTATATATATAGTCCGCGATAACCCAAAGAAAGGTATGGTCTCGATGTGGTTAACATTTAACACAAGGTGCCTTTAAATACTTCATGGGGTTTAGGAGATAAGGAGCGGACATGAAATCCTTTGACCTGTAGGTGTGACCCCCGGCCTAGAGCCGACCCACCTGGCACATAAGTTCTGCACATTATCTGGATGTGCTAAAGAATTGACCAAATTTTCATAAAAATCCTTCAAAGCTTTAAGCATTTTTCTAAATCAGTGGAATGTAATGACCTTTTTAGATTTTTTATTGTGCATTATTGTAAAAACCAGTCATTGGTTATCACCTCCCTTGCTGCCAGGGGAGTGGGTTAAAAAACAATCGTGTTTTGTTCCGGGACATAAGGCAGGAATGTTGTTATCTGAGTTATTCCCGGGCTGTGCTAGTTTTAAACTCAACTATGGGCTGTTATGTTGTGAAGACTGTTTTGATTGGCTAAAATATGGACGAAAGCAAACATTAAATATGTACGAAAAACTAAAATAAAAGAAAATATGAATGCAAAAGTAGAAAAAAATATGTATGCAAAACTAAAAAAAATGCAAATGTCACTTTTATGCCACCGTAATTTTGTTATATGAACACTATTTTTAGACAGGACTGATTTTGAGAATTTGACTCCCTATAAGATGCTTGAGGCATTTTGTAGTACAAGTGGTATCTTGGTTTATTTTACCTATTTAAGGTACGATGAATCCGATAAAGGTGGATACCAAATTGAAAAACTTGATCTTGACCATTGAAATGGCCATTTAAAATGACCACTAAAATGGCCACCAAATTTCTTTATTATAAATGAATGATATATCAAATTAGACACCAAAACAGAATTAAAAAAACAAAACAATCCAATATGGCAGAAAAATCCAAGATGGCAGACATTTTTCTATAGTAATATAGAAGATAGTACTGAAAATTTGAAGGCATTCAAAACACTACACTCTTTCCTGCCCTATCTGCTAGATTTTAACTGGCACTCAGATGCGTTAATATGTGTGAGGGGGTTAAAACGTGTGCAAAATATACATAAATTAAAGTACTTTTCGGTTTGGTGTTCGTTTTTCTGTTATCAGTCGTCGTCTTCGTTCTTCTGTTATCGGTTCTCGTCGCATTTATCTGCTGTCAGTTCTTCTGTTATTGGTCGTGATCTTTGTTCTTCTGTAATCGGTTCTGGTCTAAATTCTTTTGTTGTTAGATGTTTTTTGTTATAGGTTCTCGTCTATGTTTTTCTGCTATCGGTCGTCGTCTTCGTTTTGCGGTAATCGGTTCTCCTCTTCGTCTCTATTCTTCTGGTCTCTGTTTTCTTGATGTCAATTCTTCTGTCATCGGTCCCTATCTTTGTTTTCGTTCCCTGTCATCTATTCTTCTATCATCAGTCTATTATGCTGTTACCAGTCCTCGTCACTATTTTTCTGTTATAAATCCTTGTATGTTATTGTTCCCTGTCCTGTTCTGTTATTGGTTCTCGTCTTTTTTATTCTGTTATTAGTCCTGGTCTCTGTTTTCATGTTGTCTTCCGTCATCGGTTCCTGTCTCTGTTACCGATCCTTGTCTTCATTCTTTGTTATCAGTTCTCGTTTATATTATTCTGCTATGAATCCTCGTCTCCGTTGTTTTGTTGTCAGTTCTTCTGTTATCGGTCCCTGTCTCTCTCCTTCTGTTGTCAGTTCTTGACTCCGTTCTTTCTTCTGTTATCGGTCGTGATCCTTGGTTTAGTACTTCCGGTAATTGCTTCCTGTTCTGTTAGTCTTGTTGCAAGTTCTTCTGTTATCGGTCCCTGTCTCTGTTCTTCTGTTATCGGTCCTCGTCCCTGTTTCCTTGTTGTCAGTTCTTGTCTCCGTTCTTCCTTCTGTTATCTGTCGTCGTCTTCGGTCTTGTACTTTCGGTACTTTTTTCCTGTTCCGTTAAGGTCTTATCTTGTTTCTATCGTTGCCGTCATTCTGTGTCGATGTCCTAGTTTTGTCAGTCTTGTAGTCTTTATTCGTTCAGTGGAGTAGCGGGGGATCGAACTCACGACCCCTTGATTTGTAGGCAGACAGTATTACCACTGCACCATAGCGCCCGCTCTGATTAATAACCGTTTTTGAAAATCCTTTATACATAAAATACTATTTCAATGGCTAACAAACGGTGTATTACAATTATATTTTATCACCTCTACTATGTAGCCAACCCACGTGACTTTTATATATTAGTGCTGCAAATTCATAGGGTAAAATGACACCGAAGTGGTCTATGTCAGCCAACAGCAAGTTTTATATACCAAATTGTTCGTCTTGGTCTGTATTTTCCGGAATGAATATTCATTTGGTTCAAGTCCGATGCGTAGCTTAAAAATCCAAGATGGCGTCAAAGATGGCCGCCAAATCCCTAAATATTCTAGAATAATAATATTTGCTCATATTTGTTTCTGCTTTTGTATTTCAGGTGAAATTTTTGCACGTAAGATATCATTTAAAGAGTTTTATACGAATAGATTTAATTTTATTGGAGAAAACAGATTGCTTTTTGCTTTTTTATAGGTAATTAAGCAAAATAATGCTAAACATATGGGTTTTTGCTATGACACTCTTGTCTAAGCTTAAACAGAGAAATATTACTTATTTTGTTATTCCACTATTGTAATTTACTCATGAAAGTAATCTTTTAATGTATTCATGTCATATCTTTAGAAATCTTTCTTTGTAATTATGCAGTAAGACATATAAAATGAGAGGCGGTACATTAAAATAGTTTTTCAATGTAAGGTTATAACTGTTACTTATTTGTTCTATCAATTATTTCCCCAAATTTTGTGTTTCTGTCAAATTATAGCTTCTTTAGTGCAGTCCATGTAACTAATTAACATAATAAACCAGGAATATGATAATTTTCTTCTAGTTATTTAATGAATTATTGTTCAAATCGTACCCCACCCACTATGAATAAAAATCTAAAGAAACCCTCGATTATACTGATTATATAGAATGACAATATTTACGTAAGTTAATAAACATAAGGTGATATTCAAAGTGTGATACTATTACAGGTATCCTGTCAGATCTAAAAATCTGTTCAAAAATGTGTTACCAATTTAATAACATGATTTTGTTGTAAGTTCACCTAAGGATTTGAAAAGTACAATGTATGCAAACAACCTCTGCTCATTTATTTATATATTACACACCTTTTTATGTCAAATGAAATGTAATTTATTTTTTAAAAAATTTTAAATTGACAAAATAGTCATTTAAAAAGTTTGATACTTTATCTACATAGATCCTTCGGTTTCATGAAACATGCATAGTAGCCGGATAAAACATAATGATTAAATGAAAATCGTTCAGCTCGGCATTATAATTGTGTTTGTGTTATTTTAATTCCTTCTATTTGACCTCTTTCGAGTTGTGTGGTTCTAGTATTTCTTTTTAAATAGTGTATAATAACTCTTTGGATAAATAGTGTATTATAACCCTTTGGATATTTTATCTGCTTTTAAAGATTATATTTTGGCCTTTGATCTCGTTTTATAAATCCATTTTATTTAGTTTCGCCCATTGTTCTCTATTTCTTGTCAATGTGGACAATATGGTTGCACGAACATTTTACATTGAAGATACCATGATCACATCTATGGACGTGTCTTCACTTCTTTTAAAAGTGTACCATATGTAAAATTGAGAATTCTGCTTAAGCCGGTGCTAAAGGGTGTGGATGGTAGGTAACTTGCAATTACCACTACCGGTATGTTCCTTTATGACGACACAGTGTAAATAAAATAAATCCCCGCCAAGTAAAATTCTAACAATTGTTATGGTTACATTAGACGAAATAAATTAAATACATACTAGTACATACATGATCGTGTAAATATGTACAATTAAGGTACAGCCTAATTACCATAACTAAAGTACTCGATGCCTTAAAGGAAGACAAAGCAACAAGAACATCACTTACCAAGACAGAAGACAAATTTAAACAATTAAGGACGCACAAAATGTCAAAAACGAAAATGTTGCAGGCTCGGTTTGATTGAGCCTGTTCATGAACGGCATTGTCAAGTGCAAACTACAGTACACGCACCCTAGCACCGATTTAAGCAGAATTCAACATCATGGTTATGGTGAAGTTTTGGATTTAGAAACAACCGCAGACGCGCTTATAATGTGATTATCATGGAACCTTCAATGTGACACGTTAGTGTCAATCCATAACAAGCGGCGTATGGTCCCCCAAGTACAAGATAATGTGTGTGCCCTAAACAAGAAAACAATGAGCGGAACTAAATAAAATGGAAGTTTGAAAGAGGATCAGAGGTTATGAAGCCTGCATACCACAGATAAGCTGTCATCTCCACATAAATTAGGCCTGCGTATACCTAGACGTTAAAGAATAAAATAGAGAAAAACAGAATTCCTAAACAAAGTCCAACACAACAAAATTGAAATTGTTGCAGGCTCGGTTTGATTGAGCCTGTTCATGGATGGTACTGGAAGGCGCAAGTTACCGTCCACGCCCCGTAGCACCGGCTTAAGCAGAATTCAATATCTAAAATGTGTAAAAGGTGAAATTTTGAATTTAGAAACAACCGCAGACGTGTTCATACGGTGGTTATCATAGAACCTTCAATGTGACACAGTAGTGCCATTCCATGAAAAGCGGCGTATGGTCCCAAAGTAAAAGAATACTTTTGCCCTAAGGGCGGAACTAAATAAAATTAAATTTTGAAAGGGGATCAGAGGTTACGAAGCCCGCATATCACAGATATGACGTCAAAAGACAAATTTAAAAAGCAGGCAACATATCCCAAGGATGATTATACAGTACTAGAACCACCCAAGTTGAAAAAGGCCAAATAGAAAAAACTGAAAGTACCACATAACATATATACACAAATATAATGTCGTGCTGAACGACCTTCAAGGATTTAAAGTACAATTAAATTTTATATATTAATTATCTGAATTACGACGACAGGACTTTGTAAAATATATACGTAATTTATGATAGCCTTGTTAAAGAAGTTTACCAGTAATAAACAAATTATGTTCATTAGAATCATCCACACGACAGCAGGCCCAGGCAAATCTAATTAACTTAATACATTGTATATATACCCAATATGATGTTGCATGAAGTACATGTGAACTTAACAACGTTATTTAAAAAAAAACCCAATTATCATAGATTTTAGTTACAATGTAATTGTTTATGATAGAAATGTTTAAATTTGAAAATATTATGAGTTTGTTTTATTCATTTTACGTTCACTTAGATATATTTTATATTTCACTTGATTATTCATGTTAAGGATATCATCTAGGTAGCGGTAAGTGCTATTTAACCGGTTGTAAAATAGTAGAGAGACTAAACATAAAATACCACTAGTAAGAATATAAAAGTAAATAAAGTAAACTAACATGTCATTGGCATTATGATTGTAAAAATCAGGAAAAGATAAGATCCTTTGAGAGCAATTAAATATGGCAAAGTTGATAATTCAAACTCAGTTTGATGGGGTCTGTTCATGAGAGACCATATCTCACGTCTCTTAGTACCGACTAAGTAGTATCCAATCCTCAACGTTAAAAGTTTATGATCCTCAAGTCGTCCGGTTAGCTCAAAGGTAGAGCGTTGGACTGTGAATCGGGCCACCCGTGTTTGATTCCCAAACGGGGCAGGTCACTTTCGTTGTGATTGATCATGAAATACATGTAGTTTCTGCGGTTATTCGCACTGTACCACTGCTCTGCTATCTACAAAGTTTCAGTTTCTTGCGAAAGTGAGGGCAACTAGAACTGGTAAACTGTTTGACAGCCTGTCCATGAACGATTCGGTGGCTGAACTGTGCTCTGGTAAAATCAATATGGTAACTGCCGTGATCCGGATTGAAAACTACCGACACCAACACCACCATCCTCAAGGACCTATAAATATAACACTGTTAACCAGCTGTTGCAGACTCGGTTCATTAAACGCCGCCTTTCCTTGTTGATCTTGTTTATCATATTTGATTGAGCATGTTCATGGACAGTACTGGAAAGTGCATGTTACTCTATGCCCCCCTAGCACATAATATTATTATCAAGTACCCGCAAGGGAAAAGATAAGCTATTTTCGTTAAATTGAAAGCTCTTCTTAATTCCTCCCATGATGTTAACAAATTTAAAACCAAATGCTCAAAATCATACACAAGAGCAGTCAGCAGGACAACTTGCTATACTATTATCAGTGCTTGATAGTAAAAAAATGGGACATACTTTTGTAAAAAAAAGCTTGATACAGTGACCTCCTCTGTACACAGGTTGAGATTATTATGGTGAACAAGTGTGAAAGGTCTCAAAGCGGTATGTCGATGGAATTTTGAAATTATCTTAGGTGGTAATGTAAATTCAAAGTTGGGAAAAGGGGCATAATTCTGTCAAAATGCTTGATAGACCTCCTCCAGTGTTGAAAGTGGAGGGCCTGATGGTAAACAAGTGTGCCAGTTTCAAGTCATATGTCAATGGACTTTGAGATGGTACGCAAACTTTAACGCCGACCCTCGGGCGACTAGGATAGTTGTCCTTAATCGTCGAATAGTTGAGCTAAAAAGAAACTGACCTCATAATATATATTTTCAATTCACTCAATATATATATATTTATATTTATATAATATTTTATTTATAATTCAGATATAGTCTAGCAGAAAAGTCTCTTACTGTAAACTGAATAACCTACCCATTTTAAATGTTCTAGCAAATTACATTTTATATTTTAATGTTCATATTATATCCGTCATCAATAATGACAAAACTCCAAATATGGTTCACTTGTAGATTATCATATGTTATGCCAATGCCTTAAAACAGGAGCTGCATGTAAGACAGAACGCTCGAATATTTAAAATCAACAGCCTGCATAATAAAGATTTTCTCTTATTCATAAAGTAGTATAACTCTTTGAAATAAAAACATGTAAGAGGGAAGTAACCTACAATAATGATGGTTGTAGAGATAATTTTGTCCGAGAAAATCTGTAAGTTAATAAATAGATATTATTATTGCCTAATAAATGCTTAGCTTATGGTCTGGGTCATATGGGGGTTGCGTTCATTGAACGCCGCCTTTCCTTGTTGATCTTGTTTATCATATATTATATGAGGGTTGCGTTCATTGAACGCCGCCTTTCCTTGTTGATCTTGTTTATCATATATTATATGGGGGTTGAGTTCATTGAACGCCGCCTTTCCTTGTTGATCTTGTTTATCATATATTATATGGGGGTTGCGTTCATTGAACGCCGCCTTTTCCTTGTTGATCTTGTTTATCATATTGAACAGTGACCTAAAAGTATAATTAAAATCACATTTGAAGACTTACAATGAATGTTTATGGCTAAGGAGAAAAAACTTGCAAACAAATCCTTAACAAAAGGCAAGTAAATACCGAATTGCAGGTCAGTAAATAGTTCCTTATTGTGTGCATAAAACAAATAAAAGAGATATCTTAACATTTAGACACACATGCAGGGCATTTTCTATGAAGGATAAGATGTCTCATCACTAACCAATTAAATAAAATTTTAAACCTTTTTATATTACTATTATGATATAAAACAAATAAGTATTTGATTTAAAGTTGACTCCCCCGTTCGTAATACCCTACCCACTTTGTATATACATTTAGATCAATAAGACACATTTATGGCATAGTCCGCTTATTCTAACTTATTCTTAATTTTGTAGATATAGATTTAAAGCTGTATAAAACGAAATCATGAATGTTATTCAGTTTCAGCAAGAATAAAACTAATAAGTTACACATGTTCAGAAAAAGACACCCAGTTTGCAACATATTTTTTCTTCTTTCGTTTAAATTAGGCGATGAAAACTAGAAAAAAATCAATAAAGTCAAAATTTATAGCATGAGTAAGTTGAAAATAAGAAATTTTATGAAAAATTTCAATTGATTTACAAAACTGAAAAAGGAAATAAGCCAACGTAAATATACTAGAAAATTTAGGGATTTGGCGGCCATCTTTGACGCCATCTTGGACATCTTAGCTTCGCATCGGGGTTGGGCCAAATGAATATCCATTCCAGAAACTACAGATCCAGACGAACATTTTGGTATATGAAACTTGCTGTTGGCTGACATAGACCAGTTACCCCTCTAAAAAGGCTAGTAAAATGGGCTGATTTGCAGCACTATATGGTCAAAGAAAATATTACTCGATTTATAACAAATAATATTTTTTATAGAAAACTTTGCTGTTACTTTAAGATATCCTGATAATTTAGGTACCACATGGGGAAAATCTTAAGAAAGTAGTTTCGTCATTCAAAAGTGTGAAATTATATTTTGATAATTTTCAATGTGAAATTATCAAATATAATTTTCACGGATAAATCAGTAATCCACTGAAAAGCATAAAATCTAAAAAGCTATGAAACTAATGTGAGTAAAAGTCATAGCTGCTAAAAATGTAAACTACAGCGTTACTTCTGCAGTAGCACAGTCGGTTAAGTGATTGACTGATGTGTGAGAGGTCTATGGTTCGATTCCTGCTGTTTCCATTTTATAAGACCTGTTGTTTTTTTTGTGTGGGGGCGCAGTATATATTTTAAAACACTTTTTGTCTCGGTTTTTGTTGTGTTTATGGCATTGAAATGACACTTTTTGACATTTCAAAATAATTTGTAAATACTCATTTTAAACCATAAATGCCATAATAAGTGCAAAATATATGAAAACAAAATGAACAACTTTAAAAAAATCATAGCTACAAATAATGTTGAAAATTATGGAACACTTGAAGTGACATTTTCCACACTTTCTCCCGGAATTGAATTCGTTTTTACGAGATAATAATTCCCAATTAGAAATATTATTTCGTTTTAACGAAATATAAAATCTTAATTACGAAATATTGATTCGTTATTACGAAATATTATTTCGTTATTACGAAATATTAATTTGTTATTACGAAATATTTATTCTTTGGTAATATTTATAAACTAAGTTTATTGTTCAATATAAGTCAAGTACTAAACAAAACATTAAAAGTGATTTTTTTTTCAATCCTTAAAACCTTAACGCGCTAGTAAAACAGTACTGTATATACTGTTAATTGAGCCATTATGCTTATAATAGCTATATCTCATTAAAATCTGATCATATTGAATAATCATTTGATTTTGACAAGAATAATTAATTGCATCATATTGTAGCATAGTTTTGATGACCTATTTTAGTATTTTTAAGCGGCCATTTTGAATTGACCTTTTGAAGGTTAAGGTCAATTTTATTTTCTTGGTATCCACACTCATCTTCTTCAGCAAACCCATATTAGGTTAAAACACTCAAGATATTACTTGTACTATAAAATGCCTCTAACATTCATATTTTCTTAAAATCAGTCCAGTCTATTTTAGATATTTCAAGAGGTAAAATTAATGAAAGTTTTATCACTTAAGCATCATCAAAGTATTGACCGCCATCTTGAACTCCAACTCAAATATTTCAATGTCGCAGATCGAAAATAAGTCAGTGCTCAAGTATTTAAGCAGAACCCTGGAACCCAAAGTGCGTTGATATGTAGCATTTTAACGCACTTTGGGGTCAATTTCTCGATTTTGACACCAAAGTGCGTTGGACCACAAAATGTGGTGCGAAGTTAAACGCACTTTGGGTTCGGACCCCAAAGTGCGTTTGACCCCAAAGTGCGGTGTTACAATGCTTCATATTCACGCACTTTGGGTTCCAGAATTCTGAAGGTGTCAACTGAGTACTGACTTTTTTTAGCTTTTACTGAAACCGCTTCACAGATTGTCACCCTGTCATTTAAAATTCAATGTTCAAATACAAATATCTTAGTTTCTAATTCAAATTTTGGTAAACAAACTTTTCGATTGAACATATAACACGTTTTATTTTATTATCTATGTTTGTAGGAACCGGAAGTACAAATATTTACCTTCTGACATTATTTTGGATTTGGTTTTAATTGTACGTTAATTGGCATTCTTAAATTGCCTCTGATTGTCAGACAATTTTTATCGAAAATTGACTTAAAAGTTTGATTTTCAGTTAAATCCAATAGAGTTAGGGGAGATAATAATATTGAATCAGAGCTTGAAAGAGACACATCAATCATCTCCCTTGATACATAAATTATTCAAATTATTTATTATTTTTGTCTTTTGAGTTTATAACACACTTGATTCATGTAATTCACGTTTAGCTGTTTTTATTTAAGTAAATGATAAATGACACCTAAAAGTTATTGTGTGTAATTTGGGATCAGAATTTACTCGATGTGTGTTCAATATATGAACCGGTGTTTAATTTTTCTATATTCATGTTAAAAGGCAGTTGAGACTTGGTTTCCCCTTATGTTTGAAAATAGTTAAGATTTCATTAATATTCACGATTTAAAATATAGGAAAAATAATTCGTCTTTTTTTATTTATCTTTTAAATTTGTATGTCCATCATGTTTTATAACAATCATAATAATAAACCTGGGGAAAAAACGCACTCGACTATAAAGCAGTGATCAATTTTCATTTCACAGGTTACAGTGGAGAAGAGTATTATGTTGATGGTAGCAACGCTAGTGCTGATGATTTCTATGCCCCGGGAGCCTGGACGTTTGTTGATGGAGACCCTGTACCCATGACGAGTGACTTTTGGGGACCATCCTATCCAAATAATCAACACTTTCAACATTGCTTACGCATGCAAAAGAGCGCTGCAAATTACAAGTTTGATGACATAAGCTGTAGTGAACAACGCTACTATATTTGTGAAATATAGACACGTGTCGGTCCAGAACGTTACTTTATTTTATGCGTTTTAGTGGATTAATTATTCATTCGTGAAAATTATAATTGGTAATTCCACAGTGAAAATTATGAAAATATAATTTCACACTTTTCTATTACGAGACTACTTTTTTCAAGATTTTCCCCATGTGGTACCTCAATTATACTCTTGCTGACAATTCTGGCATTATGAGGGCTGTTTAGAAAAGCAAAGGTGGAATTGATAAAAAACTTAAATTTCAAAAGTAATAAAAAGGAAAAACTTACTTCAATTCATTCAAATAACCAATCACCAAATATCGTCTCTAAATTTTTTGTTTCATTTTTACAGTCTGAAAAAAATACACTTCCTTCCAAATGCAAAACTGCCCTTGATTACATTTGGGCATATTTAATTATCCTACGAGTAATAATTGCCTGATGCAAAATGAAAAATTGAAAAGCAATGACAGTCATAAGAAGAAAAAAAAGAAAAAAAAAAAAAAAAAAAAAAAAAAAAAGAGAAGAGAATTTGTTTAGAAAAACATTGGTCAAATCTCACTGAACTATTTCAAGTTACCTTACCACAGCCTCCTATTTTAGCGATTTAGAGTCAGACTTGATTAATTTATTCGGTACTTTAAGGTCCTAAATAAGATTTATTAAAGTGTGTACTCAAACTAGAATAAAACATCAGGGCAACTTTCATTCTGCCTTTAAAATCTTTTATACATTAACAAAATTGTAGCGGCAATGATATTTTAATAAACCAATGTTTAAACATAACTAGTTGCAAAAAGACGGATATACAACAAATGATTTGAAAATTTTATTCAAGATTTATAATGGATCGATATAAGATATATAATGATGCCAAAGTTTATATTTCAATTAAAAGTTCAGTGAGACTTTCTGTGGGCCCAATTTTGGCGCGATATTAAATCGCACCTGTTTCAAACACCGAAAAACCAGTAGGTTGTTGCTGTCAAAAAAGTAAACAAACCCAACACATGGCCAAATGATTTGATTATTACAATACTTTCAACTTTTTACCAACAAATTATAATAAATATTAACTTCCAAAATACATTTTCAACAATACAAAAAGTCATTTAAGATTTTAAGCCACCCACGACTCAAGGAAAACCCACAACTTAAGGAGAAGCAGCCATAATTTTATTTCATATCGTGAACTTTAAAAACAGTATTCTCTCTCGTGGCTACGCCACTCGTGAAAAACTAGAAGCGTATTGTTTATTTAACATTCATCCAATCGGGAGAAATATATAGATACCGTAACGGTTGCAAAATATCGCATAGCATTAACTAAGCTCGGAGTCTAGCTATAGAAACTGGGAGATATGATGGTACTCTGAGAGAAATAGATTATGCAAATGCTGTTCAATGGGAGTTTTAGAATCTGAATATCACTTTTTTTCTCGTATGTCCGTTATACAGAGATCTAAGAATGAAACACTTTAAAAGATATCTTTGCAGATGGCCAACACTGAAGAATTTGAAATTTTAATGTCACCAAAAATTAATGTTGAAATCAATGTTACCAACTTAGCAAAATATATTTACTTTGCAGCAAAGTTACGAAATTTATGATGTGTTAATTGTTCTTAAATATTAAATTATAAATAAATCACGTACTTTATTTATACATCTTTCTTATCTGTGAGTATTTAGAATGTGAGCCAATTACGTTATTATGTATTTTTTTCTTTTTGAACAATTGAAAATATAGTCTCGTACATTATTGTAATTGTTAATTTCCAACAGTATTCATATACCCTGTGTAAACGATTTCTCATGTATTTATGTTGTTTTTATTGCTATAAACTTTGTAGGTTTAAAGCGGAATAAAGTGTATTGTATTGTATTGTATAGCAATGCGCTATTCTGATGGTTTGTATAACAATGTGGGCTATTCTGATGGTTTGTATTGCAACGTGGGCTATTCTGATGGTTTGCATCACAATCTGGGCTATTCTGATGGTTTGTATCGCAATGCGCTATTTTGATGGTTTGTATCGCAATGCGCTATTCTGATTATATGTATCACAATGTTGGCTATTCTGATGGTTTGTATCGCAATGCGCTATTTTGATGGTATGTATCGCAATGCGCTATTCTGATGGTATGTATCACAATGTTGGCTATTCTGATGGTTTGTATCGCAATGCGCTATTTTGAGTGTTTGTATCGCAATGCGCTATTCTGATGGTTTGTATCACAATGTTGGCTATTCTGATGGTTTGTATCGCAATGCGCTATTTAGATGGTTTGTATCGCAATGCGCTATTCTGATGGTTTGTATCGCAATGTTGGCTATTCTGATGGTTTGTATCGCAATGCACTATTTTGATGGTTTGTATCACAATGCGCTATTTTGATGGTATGTATCACAATGTTGGCTATTCTGATGGTTTGTATCGCAATGCGATATTTTGATGGTTTGTATCGCAATGCGCCATTCTGATAGTTTGTATCACAATGTTGGCTATTCTGATGGTTTGTATCGCACTGCGCTATTTACATGGTTTGTATCGCAATGTGGGCTATTCTGATGGTTTGTATCACAGTGTTGGCTATTCTGATGTTTTGTGTTGAAATGTTGGCTATTCTGATTGTTTATATAGCAATGTGGCTTATTCTGATGTTTTGTATCACAATGTTGGCTATTCTGATGTTTTGTATCATAATGTGGCCTATTCTGATGTTTTGTATGACAATGTTGGCTCTCCTGATGTTTTGTATCATAATGTGGCCTTTTCTGATGTTTTGTATAACAATGTTGGCTATTCTGATGTTTTGTATCACAATGTTGGCCAATTCTGATTTTTTTATCACAATTTTGACCTATTCTGATGGTTTGTATCGCAATGTGGGCTATTCTGATGGTTTGTATCGCAAGGTGGGCTATTCTGATGCTTTGTATCGCAATGTGCGCTATTCTGATGCCTTGTATCGCAATGTTGGCTATTCTGATGCTTTGTGTCGCAATGTGGGTTATTCTGATGCTTTGTATCGCAATGTGGGCTATTCTTTTGGTTTGTATCGCAATGTGGGCTATTCTGTTTGTTTGTATCGCAATGTGGGCTATTTTGATTGTTTGTGTCGCAATATTGGCTATTCTGTTGGTTTGTATCGAATTGTGCTATTCTGATGGTTTGTATCGCAATGTGGGCTATTCTGATGGTTTGTATCGTAATGTGGGCTATTATGATGGTCTGTGTGGGCTTTGTGTGTTTTATTGTATTGCGCTATTGTGATGGCTTGTATCGCAATCTGAGGTTTTTCTGTTTGTTTGTGTCGCAATGTGGGTTATTATGATGGTTAGTATCGCAGAGTGGGCTATTCTGCTTTGTTTGTACCACAAAGTGGACTATTCTGTTGGTTTGTATGGCAATGTGGGCTATTCTGTTTGGTAAATATGGAATTGCTCTATTCTGATGGTTTGTATGAAATTGTCATTCTGTGATGGTTTGTATCGCAATGCGAGCTATTTTGATGGATTGCATCGCAATGTTAGCTATTGAATGGTGTGCATCGCAATATTGGTTATTCTGTTGGTTTGTATCGCAATGTGGGCTATTCTGTTGGTTTGTATCGCAATGTGGGCTATTCTGTTGGTTTGTATCGCAATGTGGGCTATTCTGTTTGTTTGTATCGCAATGTGGGCTATTTTGTTGGTTTGTATCGCAGAGTGGGCTATTCTGCTTTGTTTGTACCACTATGTGGACTATTCTGTTGGTTTGTATGGCAATATGGGCTATTTTGTTTGGTTAATATCGAATTGGTCTATTCTGATGGTTTGTATGGAATTGTCGTTTTGTGTTGGTTTGTATCGCAATGTGGGCTATTTTGATGGTTTGTATCGCAATTTGGGCTATTCTGTTGGTTTGTATCGCAATGTGGGTTATTCTGTTTGTTTGTGTCGCAATGTGGGCTATTCTGTTTGTTTGTATTGCAGACCAAGCTAGACCGGTACCCGATTGCTTGATCGTGCTTTATCGTGCTTGATTGAGTTGATCTGATCGGCGGTGAGAACACAGCATTACGGCCATCAGTTATGAATAATCGTCGAAAAGGTAAGGCAGTTATGCAAATGAAATAATGAATCGCGAAAACAAGCAACACAGTAAGTAACGGACAAATGTATTTTATCTTAATTCAAATTGAAAGAAATGACTCGTCATACATTATTTATATATGTTCTTGAAGTTGGCAGTCTAGCAGCCTGATATTGCTAAGATACAAAGAACAGCACAAAATATATATTTAATTTCACTTCTGAGAATATTTCTTTCTTCAACACATATTTCTGTTTTAAGTACCCAAATGTTCTATGTGAAAAATTCAAATGTTATGATTTAATTTTAGGACCTATGTTGTGTTCTTTTAAGCTTAAATTGATAGAAATAAATCAAAAAGAGTTTCCTTTAATTTACATTATGGATAATCGATAAATGTGGTTCATTTAAGTTATTGATAAACTTTGTTGCTGGTGAAATGAGCACATAAAGAAATCGTGAGAAAAATCTTTGAGTTATCCACTGAATATTGTAAAGTACAAATTACGACAGAAACGGAGCAGATCTAAATAAAATCTTCAATATTGGATAATTGATTTAAGCAGCAAAATACTCATATAAGCCGCAAAATTTTATAAAGTAAAAATAAGTGTATATTCACTCTAGATAAATAAATTTGAGCCTCGTCACGACAAAATAAACATAATGGAATTGCGACCAGCATGGATCCAGACCAGCCTGCGCATCCGCGCAGTCTGATCAGGATCCATGATGTTCGCTCTCAGTTTCTCTACTTGTTATAAAGTTTGTAAGCAATAGCATGGATCCTGACCATTTGTTCTCGTTTATATTTTTCGAGTCCAAAAACAAAATCCATATCAAATCGATCATTTCAAGTGTACAAAATTTCATATCAAATACTTACTGCACTCAGTTTTGTCAAAATGTCAAAAATTAGTGATTTGAAATAAAGATTAGATTATACATTGTTAGTACAATACTGGACTCTATTAGACGAATGCACATTGATTTTCAAACCTTTATTGGACGGGTCGCCAGTCTCAACAATGTACATATAAAAACTCAACTTACACTACGGTCCTATTGATTTATCTTAGATTTACGTAATAAAACAATATGTATATGAATAACTATTTGAAAAAAGTTTATATTTTTGCAACACAAACATAATAATTTTGTGTTTTACAATGGTAACACATTACAAATTACGAAGATAAATATGTGTACTGTATAAATGGGATGCACCAAACGTATAATGAATACATGTTGAAGGAGCGTCCGTGGCCGAGTGGTTAAGGTCGTTCACTTCAAACCACTTGCCCCTCACCGCTGTGGATTCGAAACCCGACAGGGACTTTGGATTCTTTCATGTGAGGAAGCTATCAAGCTAGCTAACGGAACATCGGTGGTTCTACTCAGTACCCGTTCGAGCCTGAAATAATGCATGGACACACACCTGAGGTTTTCCTCCACCGGTAAAGCTGGAACGTCGCCATATGACCTATACTGTTTCGGTGTGACGTAAAACCCAATCAAACAAACAAAACAAAAATACATATTAAAGTTGACTTAATAATACATTGTAACAGTAAATTTTGATGTCCTGAGAAGTTAGCTCTGAGATCTAAAATTGTAGATCTAAAATTAGCATGTCGAAATTTCCCTCATAAATGGAATATTAATGATTTACTATGCAAAGATGACATAAAACAAATTTCTTTCTATTTTCCTCTTACACATACGATATTTTTCGTTCAACTAAAAACACCTGATAAAAGTGCACTTTCAATATATCCAACCAAAATAAACACGAAATAAAAGTTCACTGTTCACAAATGAAATAGTGCGTTGCGCTACAACTGCAGTCGTCCCACATGTAATTTTCTTCTGATGTCATGCGTAGGCAATGCTGACTGCCAGGATAGTTGGGATATCCGGGTCCCCAAAAGTCCGAGGTCATTGGAACAAGCTCTCCGTTATCCATGACCCAAGCACCTGCAGCAAAGAAATCCGAAGCACCGGCATTACTTCCGTCAACGTAGTAATCGTGAACACCACTATAATCTGAAACAAAACGAAAGTACATGTATATGTAATTTTAGAAGTTACATGTATTAGATATATATTCTACAGTGTATAAACTATCACTTTCCTGTTTTCGCAAGAAAGGAACAAAATTTATATAAATGCTACTTGTACCAAGATTGGTACAGGGACCAGAGGTAACACGTTGTGTTCTCGCAAAGGTTCACACTGAATTGTATAGACTCGCAAGACAGTATGCAGTGAATTTGTGTACAAATCTAGTGTGAATTCTATATGTTTCAGCTAAATAAAATCTTTTTAATTTTGTTCTACGACAAAATATTCCTATATATATCTAAACGAATCTGACAATACTGGCTGTGGCTGAGATTATAAGTTCCTTTGCTTATTGTTTCATATTTTGTCAAGTACATAATTATGAACCGCGTCATGACAAAACCAACATAATGGGTTGCGACCAGCATGGATCCAGACCAGCCTGCGCATCCGCGCAGTCTGTTCAGGATCCATGCTGTTCGCTTATCAACTCTATTACAAGTGGAGAAACTGACAGCGAACAACATGGATCCTGATCAGACTGCGCAGATGCGCAGGCTGGTCTGGATCCATGCTGGTCGCAAACCCATTATGTTGGTTTTGTCATGACGCGGCTAATATATTGCATAAACTGTTATCACATGTAATAAAGAGTACCTGAACAAGTCCTAATAAGATCAAGTAGATAATTCATCTTAACTACAGTTGTCACACGAGCAAGGAATGATCCATGGTTCATACAGATTCCTCGCGCCTCTGACTGCGATACCAATACCTTCGCAACCCTGGATAAAGATAAAATACAAATTTTGATCACAGTCTAGACAAGCTGACATTGGAAGAATTGACAATAAGTACAACGAATTGATATTGGAAACGGAATAATAGATGTACAAGCATGCTACGGATTGACTTGAGAATGAGTTAAAATAAGGGAAGCATTGACGGATGATAGGATTTGTGAGGAGTTGATTGGAACATGGGGTTGTTTGTTCATTTTTCAATTCACTTAACCAATTTAGACTGTTTTGTTACATGTATATTGGTGTTTTCTGCCGTTAGGCTTCATATATCAATTATTGCATTAAACTTGGCTGAACGAATAGAGAACAAGTTTACTTCGATAAAAAGCTTGACACATTTAAGGGGATGCGACACACAGACTGTTAATCTTCATCATACCAAACACTATGTTACAAAAATCTTGGTGTGCAAAATATATGTTAACTTTTGAAAATTTGTCACGAATTATAATGTGTGTATGCAATATCGATTTCGCTAAAATACAACTTTTTGGAAATCAATGTCCAAAATCAACGTATGAAAGGCTCTAAAAACACTAGTTTTAACGAAACACTAGTCAATTATCTAACATTTGAAATAAAAATTGAGAAAGTGTGCTATTTGTTGACATCATTTTCAAATAATATTCAACAAATGTCAGTCAAAACATCGACGTTACCTTTCGCAGTATAAATTAAAGCGTAAATTGTGCATGCGTTTTTGTACTGAACTCTAATAATAGAATATCAGGAAATGAAGATTTAACCTAAGTAAGTTACCTAAATCTTATTGTTTAAAAAAATGAGTTATTACGTGAAGGATAAGTGAATTTACTTGAAGGTGAATATATCTCCGTCGGTTAGCACAACTGTTGTAAAAGTTGTTCCAGCAGGCGGACAAGTGAAAGATGAGGTGGTGGTTGCTGCAGGTGAAATTGTTGTTGTGGTCGGTAGAGGCGTAGCTGTTGTAGTAGTGGTCGTTTCAGGCGTAGTTGATGAAGAAGTGGTCGGTGCCGGCGTTGTTGATGTAGTGGTTGTCGGTACAGGCGTTGTTGATGTAGTGGTTGTCGATACCGGCGTTGTTGATGTAGTGGTTGTCGGTACAGGCGTTGTTGATGTAGATGTTGTGGGTACAGGCGTTGTTGATGTAGTGGTTGTCGGTGCCGGCGTTGTTGATGTAGTGGTTATCGGTACCGGCGTTGTTGATGTAGTGGTTGTCGGTACCGGCGTTGTTGGTGAAGTGGTTGTCGGTACAGGCGTTGTTGATGTAGTGGTTGTCGGTACCGGCGTTGTTGATGTAGTGGTTGTCGGTACAGGCGTTGTTGATGTAGTGGTTGTCGGTACAGGCGTTGTTGATGTAGTGGTTGTCGGTACCGGCGTTTTTGATGTAGTAGTTGTCGGTACAGGCGTTGTTGATGTAATGGTTGTCGGTACCGGTGTTGTTGATGTAGTGGTGGTCGGTGCAGGTGTCGACGGAGTTGCTTATTAAGAAAGCGCAAAAATATTGAAAAAGTCATTATTAGCTATATATACAGGATATTTACCTTTTAAAACAGTTGAACCCGAGAAAATTATATTATTATATCTGATTATAGGTACTTTATGCCTAAGGACTGAATACATTGTAGTTGTTTCTTCTTTAAAGGGGACAACACGTTTCAATAATACATTTTATAGAGATGATTTAACGCCGTTACTTAGTAGAGGTGAATGTGAAATAAATTCTCATAACTTAGCCAAGTGTAAATAAAGTGGTATTTTGACTTCGACACAATATACACGATATCTAAAATTATTGCCAAAACGCAAAAAGTAAAAAGAAAACAGTATAGCCGCTATTTTTTCAAAATTGTAAAGGACACCAAGAATAAATGAAAATAATAACATTCTTTGGGGCTTTATGGGCCTTTGATATCATACGAGTGTTTTACGTGATTAAACAGAAATGTATGGTGTTTTTTTAACATTTTCTAATTTAACATACACATAAAATAAGCGAACCTACCTCCATACAAAATATAATATGTTACTGCATTTTTATCACTGAGTCCATCAGTGGAGATTAGTATATGGTCCTGCAATTCACAGTTGAAATTGTCAACGCTTTCGAAGAAGAATGCCACACAGGAGTTGGTGTGAAGACACTTCTTGCCACAATGAATTAGACTTCGGGAAGTTAATGTCAATCCGGATATTGGAACTTTTCCATCGAATGTCGGCTCTCTTGTCCATTTATTTTCAGATACGAATGCTAAGTTTGTTTAAAAATGAAGGGGAAGAAAAAGAAATCGTTCGTTTTCAAATACGATCTACGTACATATTTTTCAAAAGGCATATCATGCCTGAGAAATTCATAATTGTTTTTTTTTCTTTTTAAGTGGTTAATAATATATTTAATTGAAACTATGCGTTAACACCGTTAGTTTGTAGCCCTGAATGTGAAATAATTTGTCACTAAGTCAAATATAACGTAATTAATATTTCGTAAAAACGAGTTAATATTTCGTAAAAGCGAATTAATATTTCGTCCTTACGAATTAATATTTCGTAATTACGAAATAATATTTCGTAATAACGAATTAATATTTCGTAAAAACGAGTTAATATTTCGTAAAAAACGAATTAATATCTCGTATTTACATATTTTATTCTATTGATATTTCGTAATTACGAAATATTATTTCGTAAAAACGAATTAAGTTCCGTGAAAAAACGTGTGGAAATCTCATCTTAAATTAGGAGCTCCGTACATTTAAATATACTGGTTTTTTCTCTTAACAAAAAGCATAATAAATAAACATGGTCAAACAATTTATGGTCTTTGTGAGTTGCTACTTAAAAGGAGTCCTAATTTTGCTGATGGCAGTAATACGGTTTCAATTATATTTTTTCTTAAACCTTATACTTTGGACAGACAAGTAAAAAGTGGTATTCTTTTTCTATTTCATTCATTGAACAAGAAATACATTTCCACTCTTTTATGTTCATATTAGCGTATCTTCCGGTTTCTACAGCTTGTCTATGGTAAGTTATCCAGAAAAGTCGTTTAGATGATAAAAATGTGTTAAAATCGACGCAAAACAGAGTAGTTTTGAAACAAAACAGTGCAACTTTTACTCTCGACAAAATATACTTAGACTCCAGACTGTAGAGTAAGTAAAATAAAATGGACATGTCCAAAAACTTTCATTTTTGAAACGGCTTAAAATAGCAAACAGTATTTAGACAAAACGATGTAAAGGTAGGAAACTTATTTGAAGCGATCAAGGAAAATAAAACATGTAAAATCGATAACACTTTTGATTATAAATAAAAACAGTTTAAGTGCACAAAAAGAAAAAGAAACCTCTGAAATGAAGCATAGAAAAAAAGATAGTTAAATTGAGTCAATCTAAAACATAAACAAAATAAAAACGTCTAGTTATAACGAATTATATCATAAATGTTATTTTCTAAAGGTAAGTTTTATTCTTGTTTGATTATTTTAAGCGGCATGCCTCTAGGTTAATGCTTATATTCTTGAAAATTTTGAAAATGCATTGAAAAGTAAAACGTTTTCGGGTGAACAATAGAAGTGATTTACACGTTATAAAAGGCCCTTTCCACCCACGTGCATTTTCAAATTAATGAAAAATATGCAAAATACTCCCCCCCCCACCAAAAGGGAAAAACATGTAGAAATATGTTTTTCGTAATCTTTGACTCGCCTTGAGTCATGTAGCTTTTATGTACATATAATACGTTTTACTTATATGAACCACACACATAAATTGCCAATTTCTTGTAAGTGAAAAGATCAAAAACAAGTACATGGAATATCCACTCACCTAAATGTATACACCACGAGAAAAACACGAGTTTGTACAAAAGATGCGTTACCAGTATGTCCATGTTACCTTGCCAAGAAGGAAATTTGTTATAATGGCAATTTCATGGCATGAAGATGTGACTTGAGACGTCTTTCTTCTAAAGGCTATTGATTAGGAGATCGATATAAAAAATCGAATTACTTATCATGCTGAAACTATTATAATACTGGTAATACCGTTCAATCAACCTTTTGAATAGACAATGCAAAATAACAGCTTAAAGGTACAAAAACTAATTTCTAAATTAACTGACCAACATTTTAACTATCTTTTTCACTAACTGACTAACTTACTCAATTTTTTCTGTCCAACAAATCTACTTTCACACTATTAATATATTTAGGTCGTTTGGATAAAAGGGTAGCGGCTATTTACGACTGAATGTATTAATAAAATTATTATTATTCTATATATTGCATTTAATTACACCTTAATTTACAGTAGGGATGATTCCAATGTCTTCATTTTACGTTTAAGTAACTCGAGTGTTTATTTTCTAGTTATATTTATTGTCCATGTTTTGTAAGTGTATAAGAGATGGGAGTTATAAACAAGTAATAGAAAGAGCATCGAAACACGAGGCTATGTAACACCGGATTGGGATTTGAACACCAGACTTCTCGTACCTTGGACGAGCACGTTACCCCTGCACCACGGGGAAGGTACTGTTCCGCTAGGAAAGGCAATTACTCTTCTAAGAAAATTAAAATCGTTGAAATCGTATACAGTGTTTTGGGGACTTTTTTTTACATTAACCCTTAACCTGGAGTGATAAGTTTCATCTTGAACACAAGAAATATTTTCTTAAGAAATTGATTAATTTGTACATGTTATTTTGTTTTCCCTAATGTACTATAATGCCATAGAACTATCTTTTTACGGGTCTAGATTGTGTTGTTGTTTCGAACAAACAGTCCTCCTAGCCCTTTTAAACGAATGTATCACTCCGCGTTCTTACCCTGAAAAAAATACAATGATTTTGTAGCAGCGCGTATAGATAATATAAAGGAGAAAATGCTCAATGAAACTCACCGAACATAGTAAAAATATTAGTATTTATTAATTAAAGTTCGTGATCTGTACTTAAGATGTTGGATATAATTACATTATTAACTTTGAAACTAACAACGCAAGTTCATATATCCGGTTAAAATTAAAAAGAATCAATAACTCATTTGTTGTTGTTGTTTTTGTATCCACTTAGGGTTTACATTGTTTTCCCAAATACGTCCACACAGCTTCACTTTAGATGTTTTTTTTCTACATTGATTATAAGCTTATAAGTTCATTGACACGATCTTACCCTCAAACTAAAGTAAAATGTACAATCGCCCTTGAACGTAATTTTGAACTTTGAAGTACCTTTCCTAATGCTTTCCTTTTTACACTATGCGACGAAGCGTATGTGCTTCTTCATCAATTATGTTAACGATATAAATATATATTAAAGTCAGTACTAAAGTTGCACAAAGGGAACAAAGAAAATCTTTTAATTACTATGTGCGAACGCACGTACAAACATGATAGTAATACGAGGTCACGCGATAGTTATTACGTGCGCTCGTGATAGGTAAAATGTTGATACACGGCAACGCGTGACCACATAATACCTATCGCGTGTGCACGTAATTGCAAATCGAATCAATTAGATCGAGTTCTAGTAAATTTCACTTCTAAATCTGTATTGCATGGTATCATAAAAGGGATATATGAAATATTTACTACTTGTACTTGCGCGCGCGATAGCTATTACACGCCAACGCAATAGATTTTAAGTGTGCAGTCGATAGCTATAGCACATACGCATGCGAGAGTGTTAGGTGGCCACGCAAACGACAATTAATACATGCTCACGCGGTAGTTTTACGTGGGTATGTAATTTATATTACGTGCTCACGCAATAGCTAAAGCATGCACACAAAATGTATTACGTGTCAATGCAATAGATATAACGTGCTCACGCAATGCGCGTCCGTGGCATGTCCGTGAGTATTAGGCCGCTATTCCATTTATACGTGATCAGTGGTCCGCGTCAGTGATCCGTGTCCGGGCATGTCCGTGGGTATTATTCCATAGGTACGTTATTTTCTATATACTTTTAATTGAAGTATAGCAAACAGAGGATAATTATTTGTAGAATATGATATAATTTCATTCTAATACCAAAAACAGTTGTAACATCAAAGAATTAGGTAACAAACATTGAATATCAGATAGGTTTTCAAATAACATCTCTTTAGCAACCGATGACCAGATGTTGTTTTTTTTTAATCTGTCATTGCTGCATCATAAACTTATATGTTCTACACTATTTTGGTGACTTCTTTAGTATTTTCTTTCGAAATCGATAAAGTATTTAATTTCGTTCGAGGCATTTTGTAGGGATGAGACATGTCAGTGACTGTCCGCGTCCGTAAAAAATCGCTCATCCTGCGAAACGTCGCGGATGCCGTCGCGGAAGCGGATGGTAAACGGACAAAAGGAATAGATTCAACGTATTCTTTGATTAGCGAATCGGTAACGGATGCGGATGACGGACGCGGACCACTGATCACGTATAAATGGAATAGCGGCCTTATCCCATAGGTACGTTAATGGTTCCATTTAATGTTTCATGAATACCTGCAGAAAACAAAACATGGGAGTCCGTATGTGCTTAACAACGTCTGGCTATCAGTTGGAGGAAACAATGTGATCATGTTGATTGTGATTCATCGCAATATTATGCTAGTTCCAATGTTTTCTTTCTGAAAAAAATCGTAACTCAGTAACCAAGTATTCATGTCCCAATTCTGGAGGCAGTGATAATTACTAGTAGTTTCTAATCGCGGTACTAAGACAGTTCTTAAAACCAGTACACTTAGATTTAATCGTATTATTTATGTTCCTAAGCAACACCGTTTATGTTCTTACATTCGAGAATAATTATACTAGTAGTTTACAATACTACCATTAAAGGTGTACGTGCATCTGAACCAAACTACATGTACTATAAATAATTATAATTTATAGTTAGTAAGTTGATGTCACCTGTTGGATTCGAATCGCTTTCATAGGACGCAAAGCCTTTGAATAAACAAAATACCAAAAAACGACTATCACAAAAAGTAAATGATTATTTATTTGCAACGTACAAATCATCAGCAAAAGTCAGTTATGTTAACGAAAATGTGCGTTCGTTAGTCAATAATCATAACACATAGTAATTTCTTCAGTACATCCATTTTCATAAAATGTTCAGTTATGGGTTTTCCCGAGCTTCTCAGTATTTTCTTTTGAAATCAATTCGCATTTTATTTCGTTCAAGCAGCTTGTCGTGACGATACATATCCCCGATGACTGTCCGTCCCTAAAATAACGCTCATCCGACGCCGTCATGGACGCGGATGATAAACGGACAAAAGGAAAAGACTCATGTTGAGCGAATTGTTCGCGCACTCAGATCACGATCACATACCAATGGAATAGCGGTCTAAGACAGAGTTGTGTGTCTGCAATTTTTGTTGCTTATATTGTTGTGTTCAACATGCGTTATTTCATCATGACGTTTGCTTAAGTCTACACAAATTCAAAGATCTAGGGAAGTAGTTTAAGCGTTGAGTTGCTTATGGTAATATAAACACACAAAATGTACCGGAAAATAAAGGAAATTGCAGAATTTTATTCTCGTACATGTATAAAAATCTGCGTACGTAACTACACATTAACTGAGACGAAAATTTGCATAAACGGACAAAAGCACGTGAGCACGCGTAGTTGCTTTTGCGCATATGCGTGACTCGACTCAACGTGCCATAAACAGTGACATCTCCCGAGCCCTCGGAGGTTATTGGAGCCCAAACCTTTAAGGTTCTTGTGCTTCTACAGATGTTAATGCACAACAATGTCTCCCTTTCAATACTGTTACGGAAAAAAAAGTTACCAAGTGTGTACATGTATACACAATAAGTATGTCATCTGTTATGCACCAAAATGATATATAGGCAGGAAGTTGACAGTTTCTGGAAGTTGACAGTTAGTTTAGAGAAGTTATTAGCTTCCTTGGGAAAGCGACAGCTAGCTTCTGGGAATCGACAGCTAGTTTCTAGAAGCTGACAATTACTTCCGAGAAATAAACAGTTCCTTAAGGAACATTAATTTTCTGCTTTCGGAGGAAGACGGTCTAGTACTCGATCAGATTTTTTTCACCAGCATTCTACTGTAACACAAACAATACGAAACACGTACTTACGGTGTTTGTGTACGTAGGCAGGGCAGACAACTGCTTAAGCTTGTACGACCGCACAAAAACATGAATTCAGATCATTTACCCGCATTCACTTTTATATTAAGCTAGTGAACTGTAAAGAACTGTTTTGCTAACGATGAGAACAAGCACTTACCATGCACGTAAGCATCATCAACTCATTAGCAACTTACTGATAGATCGAATGTATTTCTTTACAGAGTGGGATGGATTTATTAGACGTCAATACGTTTTATAAAATATCGCTTTTTGTTGTCTTCTTTAATTGTGTAAAATTTGGTAAGTTGAAACTGTTAATTAAATAAATGTTGTTGTTAAGATTAAGGTTTGAATTTTTAACTTAATACTTATATGAAAGACTTATATATGAAAGTTTTAGAAATATATTCTTTTCTTGATATATATGATGGCAATAATTATGATGATAATGATAATAATAATAATTATGATGATTCTAATAAAATAATAATTATAACAATAAATCTTGTATGAATGATAAATATGGCATTCAATAATTAAATTGTATTTTTAGTAACTTGCGCCGATAAAAAATGGAACAGAAACTTCGAATTTGATGGAAAAGTTTCGCCGGACGGATCAATGATAACAGTTAGGAGTCGAATCCACTGTGGCAAGACCTGTTTGGATGACGGCGTCTGTGTTTCATTCTTTTATCTTCCTGGTTTTCTGTGTCAGTTACATGATCACGTGATTATTTCTGTTGATGGACTACGGGACCTTGAAAAATCAACATATTACGTTTTGTATGAAGGTAAGTGGAAAATTTTCATCTACATGACAAATCTGTAACAATCATCCTTAAAGCAACCAAAAAGAATTGTCTATATAATTATGTTTGCATATGACATCATAATAACTTTACTTACTTTCTTATGAGACAGAAAGTGAAAATAATTATAATCAAAATAATCAACATTAACAACAACAACACTTAATAATATTACATAATCACCGCTTCACATTATTTAAGGTGGAGAACATAACCAACTGCAATGGATTTTGATAATAAACAATAGCATCAACAGCATCAGCAACAATAGCAACAACAACAACAACAACAACAACAACGAAAATATAGTAGTTATGTGATTGCTCATGTTTGATTAGCAATTAATTGTTCTTTAGAAATAACATCATTGAAAATGATGATGATGAAAATTAAAATGATGACAATGATGTTTTGTTGTTGATGATGATGTTGAGGACGAGGATGAGGATGGTAACTACCTTCCATTGGTTTAAATATTAAAGCTAATATATAACTTTGTTCTGATATCATATTCATGCATTTAAACTTTTGTGTATGAAGATTAGTAGCACTATGTTAGTAGCACTAATAGGTTAAAACGCCTTTGAGGACTGTGTATGTTTAATAGAACTTTTAAATTTAGTCACTCTCACTGGACAAAAAAGTAGGACAGAGACTAAACCCTATTAGTGTTTGTTTCTATGAATCAATTTTATAAAAAAACACACGCATACTGAGTGCGTTTATGTAAGAATTATATTGATAAGAAATTCCCTTTTTGTATGAAATTCCTTTATTAACTAGAAGTACACACCAAAAATTTTGAAGAAAAAAAAAACAACAGTTTCTTATTTTCAACAGAAGATACCACAACACCTGCAGATACCACCACGCACCTAGTTACCTCCGCGCCACCGGTAATCATAACAAATGCTGTAACCACCGCGCCACCAGAAATTACAGCACCACCTATATTTACTACTACTTCATCGTTTGACTGTCCTCCCGATGATTCTATTTATAGAACAATAATACTCAGCGATATGCAGCCATTTACTTATAAGTAAGTATTGACTTTGTGTTTCTTAAAGCTCTCCTGTTAATCGTTATTCTAAAAAACCAAAACAAAAAACAAAAAAGAAACAGATTAAATAAATCAAACAGTAATAAAGGGTCTTACGTGCAGTATACAAATGTCTCGGTGAAACCATCATGGTCACTAGCGTTCATCAGTATGTATAATATTATTTAATCACTGAACAAAAAACATTGATAAAATCAACGTCCTTCCCAATCCCGCTGGAAAATGTTTCTCAATCTCTTTCGCAGGGTAGTAAAAGCCCTTAAGACTCAGAGTGGCGCACGTACGGCATGTGAAGCTGAAGGCGCATATCTCGCACGTATAAAAACAGTTCCGGAAATGGTCATGCTTCTAGACCTTATACATAATTGCCCAGGTAAAGTTTTATCACAATATGAAAATAAATATGTACACTTAAATAAATAAAACAAACAGTCCATTCATTGGTATTTATAAAATAGGTGGAGATATGGTGCCAGACCAACTAGCAAATTCGTGCATTCATATTGCACTGTTATCAGAAATTGTACAAACAGCACCACCAGGCTCTATACTGTTTGTAGCTCAAATTGTGTTTTTATATCAAAATTCAATAAAATCTTTTGAATGAACTGTTCCAAGTTTAAAACAGTGCAAGGCCATTGTACATTACAGGATACCTCGGGTCAACAGACTATTATGTGGATGGGCGCAATACTTACTTTTCGGACGATGACGATGCGCCATGGATGTACAGTCTTGGAGACTATGTCCCTATGTCGAACGATTTTTGGGCTTTAACATACCCTACAGATGCGGAAGATAAAAACTGTCTGCGCATGAGTGCTACTCTAGATTTTAAGTGGGACAATTGTTATTGTTCCGCTGAATGTTATTTTATTTGTGAAAAAAACTTATAAACTGGTTTAGCAGTTTTGATCTTAACTAACTGTTTAGATGTCAATCATTAAACAATTCTGTTTAACAATTGAACTAACCTAAAGCATAGTTCACTTTTTCTGTTTGACTTGTCCCTGTTTACTACTATACAGTTGCATCTTGAAAATGAGCATATGAAAAGTAAATCATGATTGGGTTTAGCTTCTGTTATCTTATTGTTTCAGCCAAATTTTGTCTACATGACATCAAATTTCTCCACCAAAGCTCGGTTTTGATCATGACGTCGTTGCATACCCATGATCGTGTCGTGTTCTACATTAAGTGGTTTTCTTTGCACATATGACTCACCAATGTCTGGTGTCATGTTTTGGATACTAAGCAGAAAAGATGTACAAAGTTTAACATGGGGAAAATAGCCTATTTGGCTGTATAAAGAAAGATATAAAAGCTGAAAATGCACTTGACAGCAGTTACACGTACACTTGAGTAGTTTTAGAGTGGGAGAGATGCTGGAATTTTTATAAGTGACATGCTCACAGCATTGAATTTAAATCACTCCATTGAATTCTAAAAAACTTAAAAACATAAAAATACAAATTTTGACATTTTTACAAAGATCAACTGGTGCACTCAAAATGGTAAAGACACATACAAAAGATAAAGATGTATAGTTACTTATAATTAAAGCCTGGTACACGTTTAAATCTTGAATTTTTATACTTAATGTAAAGCTTGTATTGTTTAAACTATGTTAAGAGTGACGATGAGCATGCTGACTAATAAAAATGAACTAATAAGCTGATAAAATTAACACCAGAAACATTATAATAGTTGTAAGTTTATTATATTAAGTATGTGTAGTATAGTGCAAATACGAGGGTTTTCCCAATATTCTGTAACAAAAGTGATTAAAAGTTAAATAAAATAGGTACGAATTCGATATTTTAATATGTTATTAATAAAAGTATGGGAAACATTTTCACAAGTTTACATAGAAAAACATCAATAAACAACAAACATATGCCATAAATACCATTGGAATTATTTGAATTGCGACAAAAACCCTTTCTCAAATATTCTCCGTGGCATTTGAAACGCATAAACGGTGCAGCTTTACCATTACTGATTTAAATCCTTGCTAGTCTCTGTTGAATGTATACAGTGTGTCGTATAGTTGATTGCACAGGTTAATTAGTCATACATGTTATATTAAAAAAAAAGACAAGTCAACATGTATATACATATATTAAGGTTTTTATTTCATAATGTCAACTGTGGAACATGACATGATTAATGTGTATTATAGTACAAGATACATACAAACTGAGCTTATGTCAAAATGATAGATAACGTATTTGTGAGTCGGCTAGATTTCATAATAGACAGGACTGATTTTGAGAATTTGGTTCCCTATAAGATGCTAGATGCAATTTGTAGTACAAGTGGTATTTTGGTGTATTTTACCTATTTAAGGTATGCTGAATCCGATAAAGGTGGATACCAAATTGAAAAACTTGATCTTGACCATTGAAATGGCCATTTAAAATGACCACAAAAATGGCTGCCAAATTTCTTTATCATAAATGGATGATAGATCAAATAAAACGTTTAAGGAAAGGAAAAGCCTGAAATTTGTATGTTTAGGTTTTAAACAAATTAGACACCAAAACAGAAAAAACAAAACAATCCAATAAGGCCGAAATATCCAAGATAGCATACATTTTTCTATAGGATAATATAATAGTAATATAGAAGTAATATTAAAGATAGTATTGAAATTTTTAAGGCATTTAAACATATTTAGGGTTTACGCAGCGAACATAACACTCTTTCCTGCTAGATTTTATCTGCAAGCATATAGAGTGGCTACTCAGATGCCTACTTATATTTGCACAGCTTCAATATGTGTGAGGGGGTTAAAACGTGTGCATGCAAAATAAACATTAAAGGCATCTTTTTTCTGAGTACTCTTGGGTTTTGGTGTTCGTTTTTCTGTAATTGATCATCGTCTTCCGGTCGTCGTCCTCGTTCTTTTGTAATCGGTTTTTGTCGCATTTCTCTGCTGTCAGATCTTCTGTTATTTGTCGTCACTTTCGTTCTTCTGTTATTAGTCATCGTTGCAGATCTCTTGTGGTCAGTTCTTCCGTTATTGGTCGTGATCTTAGTTCTTATGTAATCGGTCCTGGTCTCAGTTCTTTTGTTGTTAGATGTTCTGTTATCGGTCGTCGTCTTCGTTCTTCTGTTACCGGTTCTCGTCTTCGTCCTTCTCCGTTCTTCTGTCATCCGTTCTCGTCTCTATTCTTCTGTAATCAGTCCTGGTCTCCGTTTTCTTGTTGTCAATTCTTCTGTTGTCGGTCCATGTCCTGTTCTGTTATCGGTTCTCGTCTCTATTCTTCTGTCATCCGTAAACGTCTCTATTCTTCTGTAATCAGTCCTGGTCTCCGTTTACTTGTTGTCAAGTCTTCTGTCATCTTCATTTTTTCTGTCTGGTCCTCGTCTTTTTATTCTGTTATCAATCCTCGTCACCGTTGTCCTGTTCTGTTATCGGTTCCCGTCTTCGTTCTTCTGTCATCCGTTTTCGTCTCTATTCTTCTGTAATCAGTCCTGGTCTCCGTTTTCATGTTGTCAGTTCTTCTGCCATCGGTTCACGTCTCTGTTGTCGATCCTCATCTCCATTTTTCTGTCATCTGTTCTCGTCAAAGTTATTCTTTTATCGGTCCTCGTCTCTATTTTTCTGATATCAATCCACGTTGTCAGTTCTTCTGTTATCAGTATCTGGCTCTGTTTTACTGTTATCGGCGACGTCTCTAGTTCGCTTATTGCCAGTTTTTCTGTTCACGGTTCCTGACTCTGATCGCTTGTTGTCAGTAATTTTGTTATCGATCCTTGTCTCTGTTCTTCTTTTATTGGTCGACGTATATATTCGGCTGTTGTCAGTTCTTCTATTATAAGTCCCTGTCTCTGTTAGCGGTCCTCGTCTCTGGTCTCTTATTGTCAGGACTGGTCTTGTCTCCGTTCTTCCTTCTGTTAATGGTCGTCGTCTTCGGTCTTGTACATTCGGTACTTGTTTCCTGCTCCGTTAAGGTCTTCTCTTATTTCTATCGTTGCCGTCATTATGTGTCTATGTCCTTGTTTTGTCAGTCTTGTAGTCATTTATTCGTTCAGTGGAGTAGCGGGGGATCGAACTCACGACCCCTTGATTTTTAGGCAGACAGTGTTACCACCGCACCATTGCACCCGCTCTGAATAATAACCATTTTTGAAAATCCTTTATACATAAAATACTATTTCAATGACTAACAAAAGGTGTATTACAAGTATATTTTAACACCTCTACTATGTAGCCAACCCACGTGACTTTTATATATGATCTCCATTTTTACAAGTAATATTTGTATAGATAACTTTAAGATATCCTAGAAATTCATTGGAAGGTTCCCGGAATGATGTGATAATCTTCTTGTAGAATTTTCTCAAAACAATGATTGAATTCTAAAATTTTCGAGAACTGCCAAGGTATAGCAAGCACACGTAGCAATCTCCCGGTTTCAGACATTTTATGACTCGATGAAAATATGGTGTTGTTATTGTTGTTGTTGTTTTTAGTTTTAACTTTAAATTTCAAATTAAATAGTCACTTATTTTTAAACAAGATGATAAACTTAAATATGCCCAAATGTCATCAAGAGCAGTTTTGCATGTGGAAGGAATGTATTTTTCAGACTGTAAAAATGAAACAAACAAAAAATTAAGAGACGATATTTGGTGACTGGTAATTTAGATGAATAGAAGTACGTTTTTTTTCTTTTTATTACTTTTGACATTTAAGTTATTTATTAATTTCAACTTTGCTTTTCTCGAAATAGCCTGACATTGTCAGAATTGTCAGCAAAAATAAAATTGAGGTACCACATGGGGAAAATCTTAAGAAATTAGTTTCGTCATTGAAAAGTGTTTAATTATATTTTGATAATTTCACTGGGAAATTATCAAATATAATTTTCACGGATAAATCAGTAATCCACTGAAAAACATAAAATAAAAAAAACTATGAAACTAATATTAGTTAAAGTCTTATCTGCTAAAAATGTAAACGTCATTGTTACTTCCGCAGTAGCACAGCCGGTTAAGTAATTGACTGATGTGTGAGAGCTCTATGGTTCGATTCCTACTGCTGCCATTTTTTAAGGCCTGTTGTTTTTGTTTGTTTGTTTTTTGTGTTTTTTTTTTTTGTGGGGGCGCAGTATATATTATAAAACACTTGTTGTCTCGGTTTGTGTTGTGTTTATGGCATTGAATTGACGCTTTTTGACATTTCAAAATAATTTTTAAATACTCATTTTAAACCATAAATACCATAATAAGTGCAAAATATATGAAAACAAAATGAACAACTTAAAAAATTCATAGCTACAAATAATGTTGAAAATTACGGAAAACCTGAAGTGTCATTTTCCAAACTTTCTTCCGGAATTGAATTTGTTTTTACGAGATAATAATTCCCAATTAGAAATATTATTTCGTTTTAACGAAATATAAAATCTTAATTACGAAATATTGATTCGTTATTACGAAATATTATTTCATTATTACGAAATATTAATTTGTTATTACGAAATATTTATTCTTTGGTAATATTTATAAGCTAAGTTTATTGTTCAATATAAGTCAAGTAAACAAAACATTCAACGTGATTTTTTTCAATCTTAAGTCTTATACCTTAACGCGCTAGTAAAACAGTACTGTACATGTATGTTAATTGAGCCATTAGGCTTACATTCGCTATATTTGGTGGCCAATCTTCATTATTGAATAATCGTTTGATTTTGACAATAATAATTAATTGCATCATATTGTATCATAGTTTTGATGACCTATTTTAGTATTTTTAAGCGGCCATTTTGAATTGACCTTTTGAAGGTCAAGGTCAGTTAAATTTTCTTGGTATCCACCCTCATCGTCATCACCATACCCATATTAGGTTAAAACACTCAAGATATTACTTGTACAGCATTCATATTTTCTTAAAATCAGTCCTGTCTATAACATTTTATGTGTAAACTGTCACTATATATTTTGGGCGAGAGATTCAGTCTGGGGAGTTCAAATTTGGTATTTCACTTGCACACTTGTGTATTTGTATATTAAAAGTATGTTACATCCGTGAGTTCTTTCTCCGTTATGCGACAATGGCATATATAAATTTTTTGTATTAAGTGAACTGAACGTTCAGTCTCGTCGCACCTGCTTTATCTGCAGGAAATACGCGACGGGGATCGGTCTTTCTATTTGTTTCTCCCTTATCTTCGCTTTGTGTAGTGCAGAATTCTGGATTCGTATAAAAGCTTGGGATATGTTGCTAAACTGTTCTATTCGGTACTAAATAAACAAGTGTCATCGAAACCTTATAACTGTTCGCTGCGCCGCAAATTCTTCGAACGTCGCCATTTTACCTTTCCTATGGGATATTTTTATATTTCCACCTTCAGTTATTATACTGAAATTTTAATTTTCTGAGATGATGTTAACCTAGCAGCTGAGGATGTCGACGTGTTATTGTGAAGATACATCATCAGATATTTTAAATATACTTTATTTATTTAAGCCTATATATTCATAACAAAATGCAAATTGTTCGACGTACCCGGGAACTCAAACCAATGTCGTTAATAGTGATTTTTTAGCTCACCTTGCACAAAGGTGCAGGTGAGCTTTTAGGATGGCCAACCAAATGGCGTCCGTCGTCTGTCCACATTTTAAATATTCTAAGGACATCTTCTATGATACAGCAAGGCCAATGTTAATGAAACTTGGCAGGAATACTTTTTGTATGAAGCTCTATCAAGATTGTTCAAAGAATTCCATTTCATGCAGAACTCTGGTTGCCATGGCAACCGAAAGAAAAATCTTTAAATATCTTCTTTTAAAGAACCGTAAGAGCTAGAGCTTAGATATTTGGCATGAAACATTTTCTAATGAGTCTCTACCAAGTTTGTTCAAATAAAAGCCCTTGGGTCAAAATTGGCCCCGCCCCAGGGGGTCATTGATTTTCCTATATGCATATAGTAAAAAACTTAAAAAATCTTCTTTTAAAGAACCCAAAGAGCTAGAGCTAAGATATTTGGCATGAAACATCTTCTAGTGCATAATTGCATTAGTAAAAACTTAAAAAATCTTCTGTTAAAGAACCCAAAGAGCTAGAGCTAAGATATTTAGCATGAAACATCTTCTAATGAGTGTCTACCAAGTTTGTTCAAATAAAAGCCCTGGGGTCAAAATTGGCCCCGCCCCAGGGGGTCATTGATTTTCCCTATATGCATATAGTAAAAACTTAAAAAATCTTCTTTTAAAGAACTCAAAGAGCTAGAGCTAAGATATTTAGCATGAAACATGTTCTAATGGGTGTCTACCAAGTATGTTCAAATAAAAGCCCTGGGGTCAAAACTGGTCCGCCCCGGGGGTCATTGATTTTTCTTATATGTGTATAGCAAAAACTTAAAAATCTTCTTTGAAAAAACCCAAATAGCTTGAGTTTAGATATTATACATGAATCATCTTTAAGTAAATATCTACAAAGTTTGTTCAAATAAAAGCCCGGGGTTCAAAACTGGCCCTGCCCCAGGGGTGTCATTGTTTTAACTATATGTGTATAGTAAAAACTTAAAAAATCTTCTTTTAAAAAACCCAATGAGCTAGAACTTAGATGTTTAGCATGAAACATCTTCTTATGGGTGTCTACCAAGTCTGTTCAAATAAAAGCCCTTGGGTAAAAATTGGCCCGGGGGGGGGGCTATATACAGGTGAGCGACCTCAGGGCCATCATGGCCCTCTTGTTTAAGTAAACATAGTAGATATTTTTAAATGATTTGTTGGGACAACCCTAGCTCGTATCTTATAAACATTTAAACTACAGGAGAGTTTATAAATGATAAAGAAAATGCAGAGACATGTTATTACAAAAATGATAAGATTAAAAATGTATATATCTTTAATATCTTTAATTTATTTCAAGCCACCAATCTTACTACTAATAAACCCAAAACGCTGAATTTTTAAGCAATAGAATGTAAATTTCTGTTATAATCATCATCATCACCATCATCATCATAAACAACAACAACAACAACAAAAGTATATCGTCATTATCATAATTATAATCATCAGCAGTACTTCATCATTATGAGAACATCGTTATCATCATCAACAGATCATCACCACCAACATCATTGTCATCATCATCATCATCATCACCACTATAATCATCAATTGAACATCATCATCATTATCATCATCATCATCCCTTTAACCACCAAGAGTAAATCATCGTCTTAAGAAAATCATCATCAACAACAACAACAATCTATCGTCATGATCATTAGTTTAATCATCATCTGTACATCATCATTATTTGATCATCATCATTATCAATTGTTCAACTGTTTTCATCACCATTATCAAAAGTAAATTAACATCATTATAACATCATAATTGTAAGTCCGTTATCATCATCATTAATATTATCATCAGTACATCATTACCATCATCTTCAGTTCATCATAATTACAATTATCATCATATTGTCATAATCATCATAAGTACTTACCATCATCCACATCATTATCATCATCCTCATCATTATTATCATCAATTAAAGATATTTAAAATGATAATGATTATAATAATGCTGATGATAATTATGATTATAGCATAAAAGCGGCTATTTTCACCTATTTTGCGGTTTACATTGTATAACGGGTCCAAAACCATGTGTTAACATAGTCACGCGCGGTTTCATCTATGCGCAATACATACAGGGCCCAGTAAACAAACAAAAAATGAAGATTTGGCCTGTTTGCCAAAGAGTCATGCGCTCTTGTTATATTGAAATTATTGATTCGAGGGCCTCAATCGCATATATATAACCGCTAGCAGCATTCAAGTAACTATGCCGGAAATACGGCGTATAGCTTGGTTGTCGCCCTTTCTAAGAAACAGACAGTTGCCAATGTAAACAAATACGGTAATGCTCGTTATATTTCTTTGAGAAAATAATGCTTAGTACCTGATTTTTTTTTATAACTTTATTTGCTTGAAAAAAAAAAGAAACCGATTCTGATGTCACTGATATTTTTTCTACCGTCAAGCTGAAATAATTCTTAGAATTTCTGGGGGTCATGTTTTGTTTTTGGGTAGAAGTACGTAGAGTAATGTAACGTTGTTTTTTGTTGTTTTTTTTTTAAATTATAAAACGCCAATGTCAAGCTTTGTTAAATCAATCAAAATTCAAAATTTCGTTCGGTTCTGAGAACTTTCCAAGTTGTTGGCCCCGGAAAAATAAATCGCCTACGTAAAACCTCTAGAATTGGATAAATACCGTCCAATCACAAGGATTTAATGTAATTGTGTTTTGTATTAACTATACATCACGAAACTGTTTTAAAAATGTTATGCTATAATAGCGTCAACACACGTTTATTTCGTGTTATAAAGTCTGCAGAGTCCCTCGAAACTGTTGGAGCCCTCGCCCTACCGGGCTCGGGCACCAACCGTTCCTCGGGACTCTCTGCAGACGTTATAACACGAAAAAACGTGCGTTAACCCTATAGAGTTGATGATGAAAAATATGATTTTGATGATGATAATGGTGTAAAAGTTCAAGAAAATCATTATTTTTATGATGACGATGATGAAGGAAGTCATAATTTCGATGATGATGATGATGATGATGATAGACGTGATCGGGATAATTTTTGTGACGATGATGTAGATGACATTATGACATTGGTGACATTGGTGTTGATTGCTGATGTAATCTGATGTAAATCTTGATAATGTGTATCACGTGACAGATTCATATACAGTAAGCTCTGCTTATAGCTAACTTACTGGGGCACTCATATCAGGAGTCCCTTGTAAGCATATATATAGCGAAATAATTCCTTTATCAGGAGTTTTATAGAGAACCAAACATTTATAGATAACGAATAAGTTGAATGTAGATCTATTCTAAATCATAAGAAAAATAAATATATAATTCTCAAAAATGAACTAAAGCATGTGTATCTTTAATCGTCATAGCTTTAAAATCGGTATAAATCTAATTTATTTATATCCTAAATTATCTGTAAATGAATCATAGCTCCCTATCCCAAATTGTCAGTTAATTTATTAATACATTTGTTTCATAAATTCTTAGAAAATCAAAAGATTTATTTCATAAATCGTTCATTAGATAATAAAGACAATGTATTATTAAATCGCAATAAAAAATCAATACATTGATGTACTATAAGTCAGTCAATTCATTTTGTATCCTCAATTTCTAATAAATATATGTATTTTAAAGTGTTCATAAGTAGGCCTAACTGTTGATCAATACTTTTGAATCTTAGATTGTTTGTTTCTTACTCAATATAAATAAGTATCCTAAATAGTTAATTAATTTATATGTTTAACAATACATTTGAATCCAACATTGTTCTTACATTAATCAGTAGGTCTACATTTGTAAACTAAAATAAAAATTAGATTAACAATAATTTATCAAAACATTTGTAGGCCTACTCTGAATAATAATAAATTATGAATTACGTTTTGTGCTCTATGTCATATTTTTCAATTAAATTATCATTACTAAAGTATTGTATACTGCAATCATTCGTAAACTTGAATTACTTTTGTATGCGCAGCGTTCGTATGGTCGTTTTGCCAACG